>NW_027447613.1:0-28143 GCF_038048845.1 Mixophyes fleayi | reverse complement strand
ATTATCAACTTTCTAAGTCTTTCTGAGCAGGAGAAATCGCAAAACATAGTCATTTCTTCATTGCCGTCCAAAAACAACGCTTTTTTACACTCCTGTCTCCCTTTCTCTTGGAAACAATGACTTACATCAATTCTTTTACATAATTCTTGTTTCTCATGACATTTCTAACATTGCCCACAATTATCAACTTTCTAAGTCTTTCTGAGCAGGAGAAATCGCAAAACATAGTCATTTCTTCATTGCCGTCCAAAAACAACGCTTTTTTACACTCCTGTCTCCCTTTCTCTTGGAAACAATGACTTACATCAATTCTTTTACATAATTCTTGTTTCTCATGACATTTCTAACATTGCCCACAATTATCAACTTTCTAAGTCTTTCTGAGCAGGAGAAATCGCAAAACATAGTCATTTCTTCATTGCCGTCCAAAAACAACGCTTTTTTACACTCCTGTCTCCCTTTCTCTTGGAAACAATGACTTACATCAATTCTTTTACATAATTCTTGTTTCTCATGACATTTCTTACATTGCCCACAATTATCAACTTTCTAAGTCTTTCTGAGCAGGAGAAATCGCAAAACATAGTCATTTCTTCATTGCCGTCCAAAAACAACGCTTTTTTACACTCCTGTCTCCCTTTCTCTTGGAAACAATGACTTACATCAATTCTTTTACATAATTCTTGTTTCTCATGACATTTCTTACATTGCCCACAATTATCAACTTTCTAAGTCTTTCTGAGCAGGAGAAATCGCAAAACATAGTCATTTCTTCATTGCCGTCCAAAAACAATGCTTTTTTACACTCCGGTCTCCCTTTCTCTTGGAAACAATGACTTACATCAATTCTTTTACATAATTCTTGTTTCTCATGACATTTCTAACATTGCCCACAATTATCAACTTTCTAAGTCTTTCTGAGCAGGAGAAATCGCAAAACATAGTCATTTCTTCATTGCCGTCCAAAAACAACGCTTTTTTTACACTCCTGTCTCCCTTTCTCTTGGAAACAATGACTTACATCAATTCTTTTACATAATTCTTGTTTCTCATGACATTTCTAACATTGCCCACAATTATCAACTTTCTAAGTCTTTCTGAGCAGGAGAAATCGCAAAACATAGTCATTTCTTCATTGCCGTCCAAAAACAACGCTTTTTTTTACACTCCTGTCTCCCTTTCTCTTGGAAACAATGACTTACATCAATTCTTTTACATAATTCTTGTTTCTCATGACATTTCTTACATTGCCCACAATTATCAACTTTCTAAGTCTTTTTGAGCAGGAGAAATCGCAAAACATAGTCATTTCTTCATTGCCGTCCAAAAACAACGCTTTTTTTACACTCCGGTCTCCCTTTCTCTTGGAAACAATGACTTACATCAATTCTTTTACATAATTCTTGTTTCTCATGACATTTCTAACATTGCCCACAATTATCAACTTTCTAAGTCTTTCTGAGCAGGAGAAATCGCAAAACATAGTAATTTCTTCATTGCCGTCCAAAAACAACGCTTTTTTACACTCCTGTCTCCCTTTCTCTTGGAAACAATGACTTACATCAATTCCTTTACATAATTCTTGTTTCTCATGACATTTCTTACATTGCCCACAATTATCAACTTTCTAAGTCTTTCTGAGCAGGAGAAATGGCAAAACATAGTCATTTCTTCATTGCCGTCCAAAAACAACGCTTTTTTACACTCCGGTCTCCCTTTCTCTTGGAAACAATGACTTACATCAATTCTTTTACATAATTCTTGTTTCTCATGACATTTCTAACATTGCCCACAATTATCAACTTTCTAAGTCTTTCTGAGCAAGAGAAATCGCAAAAAAATTATTTCTTCATTGCCGTCCAAAAACAACGCTTTTTTACACTCCGGTCTCCCTTTCTCTTGGAAACAATGACTTACATCAATTCTTTTACATAATTCTTGTTTCTCATGACATTTCTAACATTGCCCACAATTATCAACTTTCTAAGTCTTTCTGAGCAAGAGAAATCGCAAAACAGTCATTTCTTCATTGCCGTCCAAAAACAATGCTTTTTTACACTCCGGTCTCCCTTTCTCTTGGAAACAATGACTTACATCAATTCTTTTACATAATTCTTGTTTCTCATGACATTTCTATCATTGCCCACAATTATCAACTTTCTAAATCTTTCTGAGCAAGAGAAATCGCAAAACATAGTCATTTCTTCATTGCCGTCCAAAAACAACGCTTTTTTACACTCCTGTCTCCCTTTCTCTTGGAAACAATGACTTACATCAATTCTTTTACATAACTCTTGTTTCTCATGACATTTCTAACATTGCCCACAATTATCAACTTTCTAAGTCTTTCTGAGCAGGAGAAATCGCAAAACATAGTCATTTCTTCATTGCCGTCCAAAAACAACGCTTTTTTACACTCCTGTCTCCCTTTCTCTTGGAAACAATGACTTACATCAATTCTTTTACATAATTCTTGTTTCTCATGACATTTCTAACATTGCCCACAATTATCAACTTTCTAAGTCTTTCTGAGCAAGAGAAATCGCAAAATAGTCATTTCTTCATTGCCGTCCAAAAACAACGCTTTTTTACACTCCGGTCTCCCTTTCTCTTGGAAACAATGACTTACATAAATTCTTTTACATAATTCTTGTTTCTCATGACATTTCTAACATTGCCCACAATTATCAACTTTCTAAGTCTTTCTGAGCAAGAGAAATCGCAAAACAGTCATTTCTTCATTGCCGTCCAAAAACAATGCTTTTTTACACTCCGGTCTCCCTTTCTCTTGGAAACAATGACTTACATCAATTCTTTTACATAATTCTTGTTTCTCATGACATTTCTAACATTGCCCACAATTATCAACTTTCTAAGTCTTTCTGAGCAGGAGAAATCGCAAAACATAGTCATTTCTTCATTGCCGTCCAAAAACAACGCTTTTTTACACTCCTGTCTCCCTTTCTCTTGGAAACAATGACTTACATCAATTCTTTTACATAATTCTTGTTTCTCATGACATTTCTTACATTGCCCACAATTATAAACTTTCTAAGTCTTTCTGAGCAGGAGAAATCGCAGAACATAGTCATTTCTTCATTGCCGTCCAAAAACAACGCTTTTTTACACTCCTGTCTCCCTTTCTCTTGGAAACAATGACTTACATCAATTCTTTTACATAATTCTTGTTTCTCATGACATTTCTTACATTGCCCACAATTATCAACTTTCTAAGTCTTTCTGAGCAGGAGAAATCGCAAAACATAGTCATTTCTTCATTGCCGTCCAAAAACAACGCTTTTTTACACTCCTGTCTCCCTTTCTCTTGGAAACAATGACTTACATCAATTCTTTTACATAATTCTTGTTTCTCATGACATTTCTAACATTGCCCACAATTATCAACTTTCTAAGTCTTTCTGAGCAAGAGAAATCGCAAAACAGTCATTTCTTCATTGCCGTCCAAAAACAATGCTTTTTTACACTCCGGTCTCCCTTTCTCTTGGAAACAATGACTTACATCAATTCTTTTACATAATTCTTGTTTCTCATGACATTTCTAACATTGCCCACAATTATCAACTTTCTAAGTCTTTCTGAGCAGGAGAAATCGCAAAACATAGTCATTTCTTCATTGCCGTCCAAAAACAACGCTTTTTTACACTCCTGTCTCCCTTTCTCTTGGAAACAATGACTTACATCAATTCTTTTACATAATTCTTGTTTCTCATGACATTTCTTACATTGCCCACAATTATCAACTTTCTAAGTCTTTCTGAGCAGGAGAAATCGCAAAACATAGTCATTTCTTCATTGCCGTCCAAAAACAACGCTTTTTTACACTCCTGTCTCCCTTTCTCTTGGAAACAATGACTTACATCAATTCTTTTACATAATTCTTGTTTCTCATGACATTTCTAACATTGCCCACAATTATCAACTTTCTAAGTCTTTCTGAGCAAGAGAAATCGCAAAACAGTCATTTCTTCATTGCCGTCCAAAAACAACGCTTTTTTACACTCCTGTCTCCCTTTCTCTTGGAAACAATGACTTACATCAATTCTTTTACATAATTCTTGTTTCTCATGACATTTCTAACATTGCCCACAATTATCAACTTTCTAAGTCTTTCTGAGCAAGAGAAATCGCAAAACAGTCATTTCTTCATTGCCGTCCAAAAACAATGCTTTTTTACACTCCGGTCTCCCTTTCTCTTGGAAACAATGACTTACATCAATTCTTTTACATAATTCTTGTTTCTCATGACATTTCTAACATTGCCCACAATTATCAACTTTCTAAGTCTTTCTGAGCAGGAGAAATCGCAAAACATAGTCATTTCTTCATTGCCGTCCAAAAACAACGCTTTTTTACGCTCCTGTCTCCCTTTCTCTTGGAAACAATGACTTACATCAATTCTTTTACATAATTCTTGTTTCTCATGACATTTCTAACATTGCCCACAATTATCAACTTTCTAAGTCTTTCTGAGCAAGAGAAATCGCAAAACATAGTCATTTCTTCATTGCCGTCCAAAAACAACGCTTTTTTTACACTCCGGTCTCCCTTTCTCTTGGAAACAATGACTTACATCAATTCTTTTACATAATTCTTGTTTCTCATGACATTTCTAACATTGCCCACAATTATCAACTTTCTAAGTCTTTCTGAGCAAGAGAAATCGCAAAACAGTCATTTCTTCATTGCCGTCCAAAAACAATGCTTTTTTTACACTCCGGTCTCCCTTTCTCTTGGAAACAATGACTTACATCAATTCTTTTACATAATTCTTGTTTCTCATGACATTTCTAACATTGCCCACAATTATCAACTTTCTAAGTCTTTCTGAGCAGGAGAAATCGCAAAACATAGTCATTTCTTCATTGCCGTCCAAAAACAACGCTTTTTTACGCTCCTGTCTCCCTTTCTCTTGGAAACAATGACTTACATCAATTCTTTTACATAATTCTTGTTTCTCATGACATTTCTAACATTGCCCACAATTATCTACTTTCTAAGTCTTTCTGAGCAGGAGAAATCGCAAAACATAGTCATTTCTTCATTGCCGTCCAAAAACAACGCTTTTTTACAATCCGGTCTCCCTTTCTCTTGGAAACAATGACTTAAATCAATTATTTTACATAATTCTTGTTTCTCATGACATTTCTAACATTGCCCACAATTATCAACTTTCTAAGTCTTTCTGAGCAGGAGAAATCGCAAAACATAGTAATTTCTTCATTGCCGTCCAAAAACAACGCTTTTTTACACTCCTGTCTCCCTTTCTCTTGGAAACAATGACTTACATCAATTCTTTTACATAATTCTTGTTTCTCATGACATTTCTTACATTGCCCACAATTATCAACTTTCTAAGTCTTTCTGAGCAGGAGAAATCGCAAAACATAGTCATTTCTTCATTGCCGTCCAAAAACAACGCTTTTTTACACTCCTGTCTCCCTTTCTCTTGGAAACAATGACTTACATCAATTCTTTTACATAATTCTTGTTTCTCATGACATTTCTAACATTGCCCACAATTATCAACTTTCTAAGTCTTTCTGAGCAAGAGAAATCGCAAAACAGTCATTTCTTCATTGCCGTCCAAAAACAACGCTTTTTTACACTCCGGTCTCCCTTTCTCTTGGAAACAATGACTTACATCAATTCTTTTACATAATTCTTGTTTCTCATGATATTTCTAACATTGCCCACAATTATCAACTTTCTAAGTCTTTCTGAGCAAGAGAAATCGCAAAACAGTCATTTCTTCATTGCCGTCCAAAAACAATGCTTTTTTACACTCCGGTCTCCCTTTCTCTTGGAAACAATGACTTACATCAATTCTTTTACATAATTCTTGTTTCTCATGACATTTCTAACATTGCCCACAATTATCAACTTTCTAAGTCTTTCTGAGCAGGAGAAATCGCAAAACATAGTCATTTCTTCATTGCTGTCCAAAAACAACGCTTTTTTACACTCCTGTCTCCCTTTCTTTTGGAAACAATGACTTACATCAATTCTTTTACATAATTCTTGTTTCTCATGACATTTCTAACATTGCCCACAATTATCAACTTTCTAAGTCTTTCTGAGCAGGAGAAATCGCAAAACATAGTAATTTCTTCATTGCCGTCCAAAAACAACGCTTTTTTACACTCCTGTCTCCCTTTCTCTTGGAAACAATGACTTACATCAATTCTTTTACATAATTCTTGTTTTCTCATGACATTTCTTACATTGCCCACAATTATCAACTTTCTAAGTCTTTCTGAGCAGGAGAAATCGCAAAACATAGTCATTTCTTCATTGCCGTCCAAAAACAACGCTTTTTTACACTCCTGTCTCCCTTTCTCTTGGAAACAATGACTTACATCAATTCTTTTACATAATTCTTGTTTCTCATGACATTTCTAACATTGCCCACAATTATCAACTTTCTAAGTCTTTCTGAGCAAGAGAAATCGCAAAACAGTCATTTCTTCATTGCCGTCCAAAAACAACGCTTTTTTACACTCCGGTCTCCCTTTCTCTTGGAAACAATGACTTACATCAATTCTTTTACATAATTCTTGTTTCTCATGATATTTCTAACATTGCCCACAATTATCAACTTTCTAAGTCTTTCTGAGCAAGAGAAATCGCAAAACAGTCATTTCTTCATTGCCGTCCAAAAACAATGCTTTTTTACACTCCGGTCTCCCTTTCTCTTGGAAACAATGACTTACATCAATTCTTTTACATAATTCTTGTTTCTCATGACATTTCTAACATTGCCCACAATTATCAACTTTCTAAGTCTTTCTGAGCAGGAGAAATCGCAAAACATAGTCATTTCTTCATTGCTGTTCAAAAACAACGCTTTTTTACACTCCTGTCTCCCTTTCTTTTGGAAACAATGACTTACATCAATTCTTTTACATAATTCTTGTTTCTCATGACATTTCTAACATTGCCCACAATTATCAACTTTCTAAGTCTTTCTGAGCAGGAGAAATCTCAAAACATAGTCATTTCTTCATTGCCGTCCAAAAACAACGCTTTTTTACACTCCAGTCTCCCTTTCTCTTGGAAACAATGACTTACATCAATTCTTTTACATAATTCTTGTTTCTCATGACATTTCTTACATTGCCCACAATTATCAACTTTCTAAGTCTTTCTGAGCAGGAGAAATCGCAAAACATAGTCATTTCTTCATTGCCGTCCAAAAACAACGCTTTTTTACACTCCGGCCTCCCTTTCTCTTGGAAACAATGACTTACATCAATTCTTTTACATAATTCTTGTTTCTCATGACATTTCTAACATTGCCCACAATTATCAACTTTCTAAGTCTTTCTGAGCAGGAGAAATCGCAAAACATAGTCATTTCTCATTGCCGTCCAAAAACAACGCTTTTTTTACACTCCTGTCTCCCTTTCTCTTGGAAACAATGACTTACATCAATTCTTTTACATAATTCTTGTTTCTCATGACATTTCTAACATTGCCCACAATTATCAACTTTCTAAGTCTTTCTGAGCAGGAGAAATCGCAAAACATAGTCATTTCTTCATTGCCGTCCAAAAACAACGCTTTTTTACACTCCTGTCTCCCTTTCTCTTGGAAACAATGACTTACATCAATTCTTTTACATAATTCTTGTTTCTCATGACATTTCTTACATTGCCCACAATTATCAACTTTCTAAGTCTTTCTGAGCAGGAGAAATCGCAAAACATAGTCATTTCTTCATTGCCGTCCAAAAACAACGCTTTTTTACACTCCGGTCTCCCTTTCTCTTGGAAACAATGACTTACATCAATTCTTTTACATAATTCTTGTTTCTCATGACATTTCTAACATTGCCCACAATTATCACTTTCTAAGTCTTTCTGAGCAGGAGAAATCGCAAAACATAGTAATTTCTTCATTGCCGTCCAAAAACAACGCTTTTTTACACTCCTGTCTCCCTTTCTCTTGGAAACATTGACTTACATCAATTCTTTTACATAATTCTTGTTTCTCATGACATTTCTAACATTGCCCACAATTATCAACTTTCTAAGTCTTTCTGAGCAGGAGAAATCGCAAAACTCATTTCTTCATTGCCGTCCAAAAACAACGCTTTTTTTACACTCCTGTCTCCCTTTCTCTTGAAAACAATGACTTACATCAATTCTTTTACATAATTCTTGTTTCTCATGACATTTCTTACCATTGCCCACAATTATCAACTTTCTAAGTCTTTCTGAGCAGGAGAAATCGCAAAACATAGTCATTTCTTCATTGCCGTCCAAAAACAACGCTTTTTTACACTCCGGTCTCCCTTTCTCTTGGAAACAATGACTTACATCAATTCTTTTACATAATTCTTGTTTCTCATGACATTTCTAACATTGCCCACAATTATCAACTTTCTAAGTCTTTCTGAGCAGGAGAAATCGCAAAACATAGTCATTTCTTCATTGCCGTCCAAAAACAACGCTTTTTTACACTCCTGTCTCCCTTTCTCTTGGAAACAATGACTTACATCAATTCTTTTACATAATTCTTGTTTCTCATGACATTTCTAACATTGCCCACAATTATCAACTTTCTAAGTCTTTCTGAGCAGGAGAAATCGCAAAACATAGTCATTTCTTCATTGCCGTCCAAAAACAACGCTTTTTTACACTCCGGTCTCCCTTTCTCTTGGAAACAATGACTTACATCAATTCTTTTACATAATTCTTGTTTCTCATGACATTTCTAACATTGCCCACAATTATCAACTTTCTAAGTCTTTCTGAGCAAGAGAAATCGCAAAAAATCATTCTTCATTGCCGTCCAAAAACAACGCTTTTTTACACTCCGGTCTCCCTTTCCTCTTGGAAACAATGACTTACATCAATTCTTTTACATAATTCTTGTTTCTCATGACATTTCTAACATTGCCCACAATTATCAACTTTCTAAGTCTTTCTGAGCAAGAGACCAAATCGCAAAACAGTCATTTCTTCATTGCCGTCCAAAAACAATGCTTTTTTACACTCGGTCTCCCTTTCTCTTGGAAACAATGACTTACATCAATTCTTTTACATAATTCTTGTTTCTCATGACATTTCTAACATTGCCCACAATTATCAACTTTCTAAGTCTTTCTGAGCAGGAGAAATCGCAAAACATAGTCATTTCTTCATTGCCGTCCAAAAACAACGCTTTTTTACACTCCTGTCTCCCTTTATCTTGGAAACAATGACTTACATCAATTCTTTTACATAATTCTTGTTTCTCATGACATTTCTAACATTGCCCACAATTATCAACTTTCTAAGTCTTTCTGAGCAGGAGAAATCGCAAAACATAGTCATTTCTTCATTGCCGTCCAAAAACAACGCTTTTTTACACTCCTGTCTCCCTTTCTCTTGGAAACAATGACTTACATCAATTCTTTTACATAATTCTTGTTTCTCCATGACATTTCTTACATTGCCCACAATTATCAACTTTCTAAGTCTTTCTGAGCAGGAGAAATCGCAAAACATAGTCATTTCTTCATTGCCGTCCAAAAACAACGCTTTTTTACACTCCGGTCTCCCTTTCTCTTGGAAACAATGACTTACATCAATTCTTTTACATAATTCTTGTTTCTCATGACATTTCTAACATTGCCCACAATAATCAACTTTCTAAGTCTTTCTGAGCAGGAGAAATCGCAAAACATAGTAATTTCTTCATTGCCGTCCAAAAACAACGCTTTTTTACACTCCTGTCTCCCTTTCTCTTGGAAACAATGACTTACATCAATTCTTTTACATAATTCTTGTTTCTCATGACATTTCTTACATTGCCCACAATTATCAACTTTCTAAGTCTTTCTGAGCAGGAGAAATCGCAAAACATAGTCATTTCTTCATTGCCGTCCAAAAACAACGCTTTTTTACACTCCTGTTTCCCTTTCTCTTGGAAACAATGACTTACATCAATTCTTTTACATAATTCTTGTTTCTCATGACATTTCTAACATTGCCCACAATTATCAACTTTCTAAGTCTTTCTGAGCAAGAGAAATCGCAAAACAGTCATTTCTTCATTGCCGTCCAAAAACAACGCTTTTTTACACTCCGGTCTCCCTTTCTCTTGGAAACAATGACTTACATCAATTCTTTTACATAATTCTTGTTTCTCATGACATTTCTAACATTGCCCACAATTATCAACTTTCTAAGTCTTTCTGAGCAAGAGAAATCGCAAAACAGTCATTTCTTCATTGCCGTCCAAAAACAACGCTTTTTTACACTCCTGTCTCCCTTTCTCTTGGAAACAATGACTTACATCAATTCATTTACATAATTCTTGTTTCTCATGACATTTCTTACATTGCCCACAATTATCAACTTTCTAAGTCTTTCTGAGCAGGAGAAATCGCAAAACATAGTCATTTCTTCATTGCCGTCCAAAAACAACGCTTTTTTACACTCCGGTCTCCCTTTCTCTTGGAAACAATGACTTACATCAATTCTTTTACATAATTCTTGTTTCTCATGACATTTCTAACATTGCCCACAATTATCAACTTTCTAAGTCTTTCTGAGCAGGAGAAATCGCAAAACATAGTTATTTCTTCATTGCCGTCCAAAAACAACGCTTTTTTACACTCCTGTCTCACTTTCTCTTGGAAACAATGACTTACATCAATTCTTTTACATAATTCTTGTTTCTCATGACATTTCTAACATTGCCCACAATTATCAACTTTCTAAGTCTTTCTGAGCAGGAGAAATCGCAAAACATAGTCATTTCTTCATTGCCGTCCAAAAACAACGCTTTTTTTACACTCCTGTCTCCTTTCTCTTGAAACAATGACTTACATCAATTCTTTTACATAATTCTTGTTTCTCATGACATTTCTTACATTGCCCACAATTATCAACTTTCTAAGTCTTTTTGAGCAGGAGAAATCGCAAAACATAGTCATTTCTTCATTGCCGTCCAAAAACAACGCTTTTTTACACTCCGGTCTCCCTTTCTCTTGGAAACAATGACTTACATCAATTCTTTTACATAATTCTTGTTTCTCATGACATTTCTAACATTGCCCACAATTATCAACTTTCTAAGTCTTTCTGAGCAGGAGAAATCGCAAAACATAGTAATTTCTTCATTGCCGTCCAAAAACAACGCTTTTTTACACTCCTGTCTCCCTTTCTCTTGGAAACAATGACTTACATCAATTCCTTTACATAATTCTTGTTTCTCATGACATTTCTTACATTGCCCACAATTATCAACTTTCTAAGTCTTTCTGAGCAGGAGAAATGGCAAAAACATAGTCATTTCTTCATTGCCGTCCAAAAACAACGCTTTTTTACACTCCGGTCTCCCTTTCTCTTGGAAACAATGACTTACATCAATTCTTTTACATAATTCTTGTTTCTCATGACATTTCTAACATTGCCCACAATTATCAACTTTCTAAGTCTTTCTGAGCAAGAGAAATCGCAAAAAAATTATTTCTTCATTGCCGTCCAAAAACAACGCTTTTTTACACTCCGGTCTCCCTTTCTCTTGGAAACAATGACTTACATCAATTCTTTTACATAATTCTTGTTTCTCATGACATTTCTAACATTGCCCACAATTATCAACTTTCTAAGTCTTTCTGAGCAAGAGAAATCGCAAAACAGTCATTTCTTCATTGCCGTCCAAAAACAATGCTTTTTTACACTCCGGTCTCCCTTTCTCTTGGAACAATGACTTACATCAATTCTTTTACATAATTCTTGTTTCTCATGACATTTCTATCATTGCCCACAATTATCAACTTTCTAAATCTTTCTGAGCAAGCGAAATCGCAAAACAGTCATTTCTACATTGCCGTCCAAAAACAATGCTTTTTTACACTCCGGTCTCCCTTTCTCTTGGAAACAATGACTTACATCAATTCTTTTTCATAATTCTTGTTTCTCATGACATTTCTAACATTGCCCACAATTATCAACTTTCTAAGTCTTTCTGAGCAGGAGAAATCGCAAAACATAGTCATTTCTTCATTGCCGTCCAAAAACAACGCTTTTTTACACTCCTGTCTCCCTTTCTCTTGGAAACAATGACTTACATCAATTCTTTTACATAATTCTTGTTTCTCATGACATTTCTTACATTGCCCACAATTATCAACTTTCTAAGTCTTTCTGAGCAGGAGAAATCGCAAAACATAGTCATTTCTTCATTGCCGTCCAAAAACAACGCTTTTTTACACTCCTGTCTCCCTTTCTCTTGGAAACAATGACTTACATCAATTCTTTTACATAATTCTTGTTTCTCATGACATTTCTAACATTGCCCACAATTATCAACTTTCTAAGTCTTTCTGAGCAAGAGAAATCGCAAAACAGTCATTTCTTCATTGCCGTCCAAAAACAATGCTTTTTTACACTCCGGTCTCCCTTTCTCTTGGAAACAATGACTTACATCAATTCTTTTACATAATTCTTGTTTCTCATGACATTTCTAACATTGCCCACAATTATCAACTTTCTAAGTCTTTCTGAGCAGGAGAAATCGCAAAACATAGTCATTTCTTCATTGCCGTCCAAAAACAACGCTTTTTTACACTCCTGTCTCCCTTTCTCTTGGAAACAATGACTTACATCAATTCTTTTACATAATTCTTGTTTCTCATGACATTTCTAACATTGCCCACAATTATCAACTTTCTAAGTCTTTCTGAGCAAGAGAAATCGCAAAACAGTCATTTCTTCATTGCCGTCCAAAAACAATGCTTTTTTACACTCCGGTCTCCCTTTCTCTTGGAAACAATGACTTACATCAATTCTTTTACATAATTCTTGTTTCTCATGACATTTCTAACATTGCCCACAATTATCAACTTTCTAAATCTTTCTGAGCAGGAGAAATCGCAAAACATAGTCATTTCTTCATTGCCGTCCAAAAACAACGCTTTTTTACACTCCTGTCTCCCTTTCTCTTGGAAACAATGACTTACATCAATTCTTTTACATAATTCTTGTTTCTCATGACATTTCTAACATTGCCCACAATTATCAACTTTCTAAGTCTTTCTGAGCAGGAGAAATCGCAAAACATAGTCATTTCTTCATTGCCGTCCAAAAACAACGCTTTTTTACACTCCTGTCTCCCTTTCTCTTGGAAACAATGACTTACATCAATTCTTTTACATAATTCTTGTTTCTCATGACATTTCTAACATTGCCCACAATTATCAACTTTCTAAGTCTTTCTGAGCAGGAGAAATCGCAAAACATAGTCATTTCTTCATTGCCGTCCAAAAACAACGCTATTTTACACTCCTGTCTCCCTTTCTCTTGGAAACAATGACTTACATCAATTCTTTTACATAATTCTTGTTTCTCATGACATTTCTAACATTGCCCACAATTATCAACTTTCTAAGTCTTTCTGAGCAAGAGAAATCGCAAAACAGTCATTTCTTCATTGCCGTCCAAAAACAACGCTTTTTTACACTCCGGTCTCCCTTTCTCTTGAAAACAATGACTTACATCAATTCTTTTACATAATTCTTGTTTCTCATGACATTTCTAACATTGCCCACAATTATCAACTTTCTAAGTCTTTCTGAGCAAGAGAAATCGCAAAACAGTCATTTCTTCATTGCCGTCCAAAAACAACGCTTTTTTACACTCCGGTCTCCCTTTCTCTTGGAAACAATGACTTACATCAATTCTTTTACATAATTCTTGTTTCTCATGACATTTCTAACATTGCCCACAATTATCAACTTTCTAAGTCTTTCTGAGCAAGAGAAATCGCAAAACAGTCATTTCTTCATTGCCGTCCAAAAACAATGCTTTTTTTACACTCCTGTCTCCCTTTCTCTTGGAAACAATGACTTACATCATCAATTCTTTTACATAATTCTTGTTTCTCATGACATTTCTAACATTGCCCACAATTATCAACTTTCTAAGTCTTTCTGAGCAGGAGAAATCGCAAAACATAGTCATTTCTTCATTGCCGTCCAAAAACAACGCTTTTTTACACTCCTGTCTCCCTTTCTCTTGGAAACAATGACTTACATCAATTCTTTTACATAATTCTTGTTTCTCATGACATTTCTTACATTGCCCACAATTATCAACTTTCTAAGTCTTTCTGAGCAGGAGAAATCGCAAAACACAGTCATTTCTTCATTGCTGTCACTCACCGGACCGTGAGTGCCTCTTCCGGACATTTAGGAACCGTGGCCGTCCTCCATCCTGAGGGTCTGCGCATGCGCAGCCCTTTCCTACCCTTCAGTGTATGTCCCCTTAACTTAATTGGCAGATCAGGCAACACTCCCTATATTAAGCACCTGTGGTCAACACCACGTGGCTGTCACTCACCGGACTGTGAGTGCTTCTTCCCGGACATTTAGGAACCGTGGCCGTCCTCCATCCTGAGGGACTGCGCATGCGCAGCCCTTTCTATACCTCCAGTGTATGTTCCTTTAACTTAATTGGCAGATCAGGCACCTCCCTATATTAAGCACCTGTGGTCAACACCACGTTGCCTGATCTTGGAGTCTCATTCCCCATGAGTCTCTGAAGGTGTTCCTGTGTTTCCTCGTTTATTCAGCCCAGCTGATTCCTGTGGTTTCCAAACCACTTCTACCTCTGTGGTTTCCAAACCACTTCTACTACTGTGGTTCCCATACCACTTCTACCATCTACTGTATCATCGTGACTGTGAGCTGATTCCTATCCGCTGCCTCCGTGCACTACAGTCTTCTAATCACTTCAACTCTACCATGTATCATTGGGACTGTTAGCTGATGCCTATCCGCTGCCTCCGTGCACTACAGTCCTTCATCCACATCCACTCACCTGTTCATGATTGTGACTGCTAGCTGATTCCTATCCGCTGCCTCCGTGCACTACAGTCTTCAACCTGCAACCCGTCTGTGTTTCATCGTGACTGTTTAGCTGATTCCTATCCGCTGCCTCTGTGCGCTTCAGTCTTCAGTCCTTGTCAACTCTCCCGTGTTTCCTTGAATCTGCTGCCACTATTGCTACCCGCTACTCTCCGTGATCAACTGTTCCAGTTCAACTCTGCTCTGGTGTCCCATCGTTACTGCACCTGCTGGTTGCTATTGGCCACCTCCGTGTTCCCGCAGAGACCCGCTGCTGTTACTTCTCAGCGCTACGCATCCATCTACTGCTGATCCGCTCTCCACGCCTTCCTGGGTTCCCTGCTGGTCTACCTACCTGTGCGCTGCACCTGCTAGACCACCGCTTCACCCATCCAGGGACTTTGCATCCTGCCGGCCTCCTGCCGTTCAGGTATCTCTGCACTTCTGTCTGACTGCCTTCTCCTGAACCACGGTATGCATACTTCCCATTGACTGTGCTGTGTATTGCATACCTTGCTGGACTGTGTTGGTTCTCCTCTGGAGTGTACTATCCGCTGAGTCTATTGCCATCATTGACTGTGTTATCTCATGCTGGATTACTTCAAGAGACTTTCTATATTGGCAGTGTTGTTCAGTCATTTATACATTTATATTGTGCATATTACTGTGGATCAAAGTCAAGGTGCCCGTGTATATATTGTGTTGCAGTCTCTCCCCGTGCACCTCCTCACATATATATTCAGTGGTACAACTTGCTAGTGGCAGACCACTGACCCCTGTTTCCAGTTTCACCTGCTCCAGTATCCTCTCACATAGCAGTGGTACAACTTGCTAACGCAGACCACTGACTCCCCGGATACCTCCACTTGGATTCCATTCCTTCACTCAGACAGCGGTACAACTTGCTATCCGCAGACCGCTGACTCTCATCACCTCCTCGTTTCTGTTGGACATTCCTCCTCACTATAGCAGTGGTACAACTTGCTACCGCAGACCACTGACTACCTTCACGTGTCCTTTGTCCATACAGTTCCTCGTGTATTACTACCTCCATATTGCCAGTGCTGCTAGTCATAGACTTTCCTGAGCATCTCATCATCTGCTATTTCCTGTTCCGTGATCACCCTGCTACCAGAGTACCATATTACCACCTATACTGCTCTGGTAAGCCTATCACCTGGTGATCCCTGGGTAAAGACTCCTAGTGCCCGTGACAGTAAGATCAGGCCATGACAGACCCAGATACGGAACCTACAGCCAAAGAGATGCTGCGGCATCTGGTTACCCGTATTGAGCAACAGGAAGTTCGCCAACGGCATTTACTGCGGTGTTACCAGGCGTTAGCTTCCCAAAGAACGTCCGTGCAAGATGCCACAACTACTGTTATGCTCCTGTGCCTTCCTCCGTTTCCCCAGTGCCATCCCAGGTGTTTACGGCTTCCACGCTTCACCTGCCTACTCCGTCAAAATACGATGGAGACCCCAAAACTTGTAGGGGTTTTCTTACTCAATGCTCAGTTCATTTTGAGCTCCAACCTCAAAATTTTTCTACCCATCGTTCCAGAGTGGCCTATCTTATTTCATTGTTTTCTGGACAAGCTCTCGCATGGGCTTCCCCTCTGTGGGAAAGAAACGATCCATTGTTACAGGATAGTGCCGAATTTATTTCCACGTTCCGAAGTGTATTCGATGAACCAGGTCGTGTTATTTCCGCTGCATCCAGCATTCTCCGTCTTCGCCAAGGATCTCGCACTGTGGCTCAGTACGTCATTCAATTTAGGATCTTAGCCTCTGAACTTCAGTGGAACACTGAAGCATTAATTGCCGCCTTCTGGCAGGGGCTTTCCGATAAAATTAAAAACGCACTGACTTCACAAGAACTACCCTCCTCTTTAGAAGATTTGATCTCTCTTTGCCATCGTGTAGACCTGAGGTTTTGTGAAAGAGAACCTGAGAAAACAACTTCGGTTAAAACACCTCTTCTCTCAAATCCTCAATTTCATCCAGCTTTATCTCCGGTGATACCCATGGAGATAGGTCGCTCCAAATTAACTTTAGAGGAGAGGGACCGAAGAATAAAGAATAGACTTTGTATCTATTGTGCCGATTCTACGCATATGCTCAATTCTTGTCCCAGGAAATGCCGGGCTCTAACCAATACTGGGGAGATAAGGTTAGGGTTCCTGGAGTCCTCTCCATCTTCTACGAAATTAAAAGCCTGCGCTTTTGATGTTACGATTTCCTTTGCTACCAAATCCTTTGAGTCACAGGCATTGATTGATTCTGGAGCAGCAGGAAATTTCATTTCTAAATCCCTAGTGAATCAATGGTCCCTACCAGTGATTACTTTGAAAACACCGATTACGGTGACTGCTATGGATGGATCACGTCTCATCAATGGTCTCATCACCCAGAGTACGTCTCCAGTAACGCTTCAGATTGGTGGGCTACACCATGAAGAGATTTCGTTTTTAATTCTTCCTGTTACGACAAGTCCGATTGTCTTAGGCCTTCCATGGCTTCAATGTCATTCTCCCCAGATTGACTGGCGCACTTCTCAAGTTACATCTTGGGGAGCTGAATGTCATCATCGTTGTCTCTCTCAAATGGTTTCATTCAAAAGACAGCATTCGGGTATTCCACCAGGTCCTCCTCCACAGGATCCTTCATCTACGGATCTGTGTGATAAGGTTCAGTCTGAACGCCTTCCTCCTCATCGGGCGTTCGTGACGTCATCGGACGTTGAAGATGGATCTCAGGAGTCATCTTCAAAAAGTCAAGTGCTGGTGGTTCACGGTCACCATCCGTATTTTCCGGAATTTCCTGCCCTCCCTCCCACCCAAGTTCCTGCTGTGGAGACTGCTTGTCAGACCTTTAAAAATATCTGGTCTCAGGTCAAAACCTGTTTAAAGAAGACATCTAACAAATATAAGTCTTTCGCAGATAAGAAGAGGCGGGCTATTCCACCACTAAAAATTGGAGATCGTGTCTGGTTATCTACCAAAAATATTCGTTTGAAGGTTCCATCTATGAAATTCGCCCCTCGTTTTATTGGTCCATATAGGATCATTCAAGTTATCAATCCAGTATGTGTTAAACTTCTTCTTCCTAAGAATCTTCGGATTTCCAATGCCTTTCATGTGTCGTTACTCAAACCTCTTATCATCAACCGTTTCTCAACTCCTCCCTCAGCTCCGCAGCCAGTTCAAGTTCACCAGGAGGAGGATTTCGAGATTACTGAGGTATTGGATGCAAAAATTTCGCGAGGAGTCCTCCGTTTCCTCGTTCATTGGAAGGGCTTTGGTCCTGAGGAGCGCTCTTGGATCAAAGCTGAAGATCTTAATGCTCCTGCCCTTCTGAAGAAGTTTTATTCCAAAAATCCGGACAAGCCCGGTTCCAGGCGTTCTGTGCCCACCTTTAAAAGGGGGGGTACTGTCACTCACCGGACTGTGAGTGCTTCTTCCCGGACATTTAGGAACCGTGGCCGTCCTCCATCCTGAGGGACTGCGCATGCGCAGCCCTTTCTATACCTCCAGTGTATGTTCCTTTAACTTAATTGGCAGATCAGGCACCTCCCTATATTAAGCACCTGTGGTCAACACCACGTTGCCTGATCTTGGAGTCTCATTCCCCATGAGTCTCTGAAGGTGTTCCTGTGTTTCCTCGTTTATTCAGCCCAGCTGATTCCTGTGGTTTCCAAACCACTTCTACCTCTGTGGTTTCCAAACCACTTCTACTACTGTGGTTCCCATACCACTTCTACCATCTACTGTATCATCGTGACTGTGAGCTGATTCCTATCCGCTGCCTCCGTGCACTACAGTCTTCTAATCACTTCAACTCTACCATGTATCATTGGGACTGTTAGCTGATGCCTATCCGCTGCCTCCGTGCACTACAGTCCTTCATCCACATCCACTCACCTGTTCATGATTGTGACTGCTAGCTGATTCCTATCCGCTGCCTCCGTGCACTACAGTCTTCAACCTGCAACCCGTCTGTGTTTCATCGTGACTGTTTAGCTGATTCCTATCCGCTGCCTCTGTGCGCTTCAGTCTTCAGTCCTTGTCAACTCTCCCGTGTTTCCTTGAATCTGCTGCCACTATTGCTACCCGCTACTCTCCGTGATCAACTGTTCCAGTTCAACTCTGCTCTGGTGTCCCATCGTTACTGCACCTGCTGGTTGCTATTGGCCACCTCCGTGTTCCCGCAGAGACCCGCTGCTGTTACTTCTCAGCGCTACGCATCCATCTACTGCTGATCCGCTCTCCACGCCTTCCTGGGTTCCCTGCTGGTCTACCTACCTGTGCGCTGCACCTGCTAGACCACCGCTTCACCCATCCAGGGACTTTGCATCCTGCCGGCCTCCTGCCGTTCAGGTATCTCTGCACTTCTGTCTGACTGCCTTCTCCTGAACCACGGTATGCATACTTCCCATTGACTGTGCTGTGTATTGCATACCTTGCTGGACTGTGTTGGTTCTCCTCTGGAGTGTACTATCCGCTGAGTCTATTGCCATCATTGACTGTGTTATCTCATGCTGGATTACTTCAAGAGACTTTCTATATTGGCAGTGTTGTTCAGTCATTTATACATTTATATTGTGCATATTACTGTGGATCAAAGTCAAGGTGCCCGTGTATATATTGTGTTGCAGTCTCTCCCCGTGCACCTCCTCACATATATATTCAGTGGTACAACTTGCTAGTGGCAGACCACTGACCCCTGTTTCCAGTTTCACCTGCTCCAGTATCCTCTCACATAGCAGTGGTACAACTTGCTAACGCAGACCACTGACTCCCCGGATACCTCCACTTGGATTCCATTCCTTCACTCAGACAGCGGTACAACTTGCTATCCGCAGACCGCTGACTCTCATCACCTCCTCGTTTCTGTTGGACATTCCTCCTCACTATAGCAGTGGTACAACTTGCTACCGCAGACCACTGACTACCTTCACGTGTCCTTTGTCCATACAGTTCCTCGTGTATTACTACCTCCATATTGCCAGTGCTGCTAGTCATAGACTTTCCTGAGCATCTCATCATCTGCTATTTCCTGTTCCGTGATCACCCTGCTACCAGAGTACCATATTACCACCTATACTGCTCTGGTAAGCCTATCACCTGGTGATCCCTGGGTAAAGACTCCTAGTGCCCGTGACAGTGGCCTGATCTTGGAGTCTCATTCCCTATGAGTCTCTGAAGGTGTTCCTGTATTCCTCGTGTTTTCAGCGCTGCTGATTCCTGTGGTTTCCAAACCACTTCTACCTCTGTGGTTTCCAAACCACTTCTACTACTGTGGTTCCCATACCACTTCTACCATCAACTGTATCATCGTGACTGTTAGCTGATTCCTATCCGCTGCCTCCGTGCGCTACAGTTTTCCAAACCACTTCTACCTCTGTGGTTTCCAAACCACTTCTACTACTGTGGTTCCCATACCACTTCTACCATCAACTGTATCATCGTGACTGTTAGCTGATTCCTATCCGCTGCCTCCGTGCGCTACAGTCTTCCAAACCACTTCAACGCTATTACTTATCATTGTGACTGTTTGCTGATTCCTATCCGCTGCCTCCGTGCACTTCAGTCCTCTAATCCACATCATCGCTATTATATTTCACTGTGACTGTTTGCTGGTTCCTACCCGCTGCCTCTGTGCACTCCAACCGTTACTTTACATCCACTCACCTGTTCCTCATCAAGTCCGTGAGCTGATTCCTATCCGCTGCCTCCGTGCACTACAAGCCTTCAGCCTGCAACTCGCCTGTGTTCATTATCGTGACTGTTAGCTGTTGTCTATCCGCTGCTTCCGTGCACTACAGCCTCCAGCCTACAACTCGCCTGTGTTCATCATCGGGATTGTTAGCTGATGTCTACCCGCTGCTCCTGTGCACTGCAGTCTCTTCTCAGCTCTCCTGTGTTTCCTCGAGACTGCTGCTCTCATTGCCATTTGCTACTCTCCGTGATCAACAGCTCCTGGTCTACTCTGCTCTCCCGTGTTCCATCGCTACTGACAACTATTGGTTGCTACTGGTTACCTCCGGGTACCGCAGAGCCCTGCTGCTGCTGACCGCGCTATCATCCATCTACTGCTGATCCGCTCTCCACGCCTTCACGTGTCCCGCAGGTCTACCCTCCTGTCTGCATTGGATTTATATCTCATCTACTACTCCTCTGCTGGATCATCTCCACTCTCCTGGGTCCTGCGTGAGTCCAGTTCCACGTGTTATTGATTCCTGTGGATTCGTGTCCCTGTTGGTCTACTTATCTGTGCGCTGCACCTACTGACCGCTGCCTCAGGTATCCTGGGACTTCTCATCCAGCCGGCCTCCTGCCGCTCAGGTATCGCTGCACTCCTATCTGACTGCCTGCTTCTGAACCACGGTATGCATACTTCTCATTGACTGTGCTGGTGTATTGCATATCTTGCTGGACTGTGTTGGTTCTCCTCTGGAGTCTGCTATCCGCTGAGTCTATTATCATCATTGACTGTGTTAACTTGTGCTGGATTACTTCAAGAGACTTTCTATATTGGCAGTGTTGTTCAGTCATTTATACATTTATATTGTGCATATTACTGTGGATCAAAGTCAAGGTGCCCGTGTATACATTGTGTTGCAGTCTCTCCCCGTGCACCTCCTCACATATATATTCAGTGGTACAACTTGCCAGTGGCAGACCACTGACCCCTGTTTACAGTTTCACCTGTTCCAGTATCCTCTCACATAGCAGTGGTACAACTTGCTAACGCAGACCACTGACTCCCCGGATACCTCCACTTGGATTCCATTCCTTCACTCAGACAGCGGTACAACTTGCTATCCGCAGACCGCTGACTCTCATCACCTCCTCGTTTCTGTTGGACATTCCTCCTCACTATAGCAGTGGTACAACTTGCTACCGCAGACCACTGACTACCTTCACGTGTCCTTTGTCCATACAGTTCCTCGTGTATTACTACCTCCATATTGCCAGTGCTGCTAGTCATAGACTTTCCTGAGCATCTCATCATCTGCTATTTCCTGTTCCGTGATCACCCTGCTACCAGAGTACCATATTACCACCTATACTGCTCTGGTAAGCCTATCACCTGGTGATCCCTGGGTAAAGACTCCTAGTGCCCGTGACAGTAAGATCAGGCCATGACAGACCCAGATACGGAACCTACAGCCAAAGAGATGCTGCAGCATCTGGTCAGCCGTGTAGAGCAACAGGATGCCCGCCAACAGCTGTTACTTCAGTGTTATCAATCGTTAACCTCCCAAGGAACATCTGGACAGACAGTGACAGCTACTACTGAGGCTCCTGTGCTTTCCTCTGTTTCCCCAGTGCCATCCCAGGTGTCTACAGCTTCTACGCTTCACCTGCCTACTCCGTCAAAGTACGATGGGGACCCCAAAACTTGTAGGGGTTTCCTTAACCAATGTTCAGTCCATTTTGAGCTCCAACCTCAAAATTTTTCTACCCATCGTTCCAGAGTGGCCTATCTTATCTCTTTGTTTTCTGGACAAGCCCTGGCTTGGGCCTCCCCTCTGTGGGAAAGAAACGACCCAATATTGCAAGATAGTGCCAAATTCATTGCTACATTTCGAAGTGTGTTCGATGAACCAGGTCGTGTGACCTCCGCTGCTTCCAGTATCCTCCGTCTGCGACAAGGATCTCATACAGTAGGACAGTACGTCATTCAATTTAGGATCTTAGCCTCTGAACTTCAGTGGAACACTGAAGCTCTAGTTGCCGCCTTCTGGCAGGGGCTCTCCGATAAAATTAAAGATGCACTGACTACCCAGGAGCTTCCTTCGTCACTTGAAGATCTGATCTCTCTTTGCCATCGTGTTGATATGAGATTTCGTGAAAGAGAGGCTGAGAAAACAACTTCTGCTAAAGCACCTCTTCGTTCTAACCCTCAATTTCGTCCAGTTTCACCCTCTGTGATTCCCATGGAGATAGGACGTTCCAAATTATCTTCAGAGGAGAGGAAACGAAGAGTAAAGAATAGACTCTGTATCTATTGTGCTGATTCCACTCATATGCTCAGCTCTTGCCCTAAGAGATCGGGAAATGCCAGGCCCTAACTAGTTCTGGAGAGGTGAAGTTAGGGTCCCTGGAGTCCTCTCCATCTTCCATGAAATCTAAAGTCTGTGCCTTTGACGTTACGATTTCCTGTGCTACCAAAACCTTTGAGTCACAGGCATTGATTGATTCCGGAGCAGCAGGAAATTTTATTTCCAAATCATTAGTAAATCAATGGTCTCTACCTGTGATTACCTTAAAAACACCCATTACTGTGACGGCTATAGATGGATCACGTCTCATCAACGGTCTCATCACTCAGAGTACGTCTCCAGTAACCCTTCAGATTGGTGCCCTGCATCATGAAGAAATATCGTTTTTAATCCTTCCGGTTACGACAAGTCCAATTGTCTTAGGCCTTCCATGGCTTCAGTGTCACTCTCCCCAGATTGACTGGCGCACCCCTCAAGTCACGTCTTGGGGGTCTGAATGTCACCATCGTTGCCTTTCCCAAGTCATTCCTCTCAAAGTACAGTAATCTTCCATCTCATCTACCTCACCGGGGCTCCCTCCTCAATATGCTTCATTTACTGATGTTTTTGATAAAGCTCAGTCTGAACGTCTTCCTCCTCATCGTTCTTGGGATTGTCCGATCGACCTTCTACCTGGCAAGACTCCCCCCAGGGGCCGGGTCTATCCACTCTCGTTACCTGAAACTCAAGCTAC
Source organism: Mixophyes fleayi (assembly GCF_038048845.1). Classification (NCBI taxonomy): domain Eukaryota; kingdom Metazoa; phylum Chordata; class Amphibia; order Anura; family Limnodynastidae; genus Mixophyes; species Mixophyes fleayi. The sequence continues at coordinate 4,540 of NW_027447613.1, read as the reverse complement.
ATCTGAGTATATACAGGAGAACCTCCAGCGTGGGTTTATTCGACCTTCCACCTCTCCCGCTGGAGCTGGGTTCTTCTTCGTTAAAAAGAAGGATGGATCTTTACGCCCTTGCATAGATTTTCGTGGACTCAATGCCATTACTATCAAGAATCGGTACCCCATTCCGCTGATCACTGAGCTATTCGATCGCATCAAGGGAGCCCGTATCTTTACTAAGTTGGATCTTCGTGGTGCCTACAATTTAATCAGAATCCGTTCCGGTGACGAATGGAAGACAGCGTTTAACACCAGAGACGGGCATTACGAATATCTGGTAATGCCTTTCGGGCTGTGTAATGCCCCCGCTGTTTTTCAAGGTTTCATTAATGAGATCTTCCGGGACTTATTATATGTATGTGTCGTCGTCTACCTGGACGACATATTGATCTTTTCACAGGACCTGCCTTCTCACCACCAACATGTGGCAGAAGTCCTTTCCAGGCTACGGAAAAATTCATTGTTCTGTAAATTAGAAAAATGTTCATTCGAATTACCCCAGATTCCATTCTTGGGGTATATAGTTTCCGGAGTTGGCCTGAAAATGGATCCCGACAAGGTGAATGCTGTACTACATTGGCCCCAGCCAACTACTCTTCGTGCCATCCAGCGTTTTTTAGGTTTTGCCAATTACTATAGACGCTTCATTCAAGACTTTTCTTCCATTGCATCTCCTATTGTGGCCTTGACTAGGAAGGGGGCTAATCCTAAGCAATGGTCACCTGAGGCTCTTCAAGCCTTTCAAATACTAAAAGAGTCCTTCTCTTCGGCTCCAATCCTTCGACAGCCTGATGTGACACTCCCCTTCTTCCTGGAAGTAGATGCCTCTAATGTGGGCTTAGGAGCTATTCTCTCCCAACGCTCGGAACAGCAAAAATTTCATCCTTGTGCCTTCTATTCTCGGGGTCTCCTGCCCGCAGAGAAGAATTATACTATCGGGGACAAGGAGTTACTGGCTATCAAAGCTGCATTAGAGGAATGGAGATACTTATTGGAAGGAGCTCGCCATCCGGTGACGATCTTCACAGATCATAAGAACTTGTCATATTTCCAGTCTGCCCAATGCTTGAACCCTCGTCAAGCAAGATGGTCTCTTTTCTTTTCCCGTTTTGAATTAATAATAACCTTCAAACCAGCTGCCAAGAACAAAAAAGCTGACGCTTTATCTAGAGCTTTTATGACGTCTCTGATATAGAAGAGGTTTCCAACCATACCATTCTAGACCCCAAATGTATCTCACTGGCTGCTTCATCCACCAAAACGCTACCATTTGGGAAGACCCTCGTGCCCTCCTACTCTAAGGGAGGGAAAATCCTTTCGTGGTTCCATGCCTCTCGTTTTTCCTGGGCACGCGCGTGAACACAAGACCTTTGAGATTCTCTCTCGAAGTTACTGGTGGCCTTCAATGAGGAGAGACGTCAAAGAGTTCATTGCTTCCTGTGAGCTATGTTCCAGTTTAATCCTCCCGCAGAACTCCAGCAGGGTTGCTGCGACCACTACCCATTCCGTCCAAACCGTGGACCCATATTAGTATGGATTTCGTTACTGACTTACCACCTACGTCAAGAATCATAACACTATTGGGTGGTGGTGGACAGATTTTCGAAGATGGCTCATTTCATTCCTCTGGCTGGTTTGCCTTCCTCGTCCATTCTGGCTGAACATTTCATTAAAGAGATCTTCCGTATCCATGGATGTCCGTCTGAGATTGTGTCGGATAGAGGAGTACAATTCGTTTCCAGATTCTGGCGAGCCCTTTGTAAAACCTTGGGCATACGATTAGCACTCTCATCTTCTTACCATCCGCAATCTAACGGACAAACTGAACGTGTCAATCAAGATCTTGAGACTTTTATAAGGATGTTCTCATCAGCCAATCAAGACAACTGGGTAGAGTTGCTCCCTTGGGCTGAATTCGCCCATAACAACATGTATCATGAGTCATCATCCAAAACTCCATTTTTTGTGGTCTACGGTCACCATCCGTCTTTTCCGGAATTTCCTGCCCTCCCGCCCCACCCAAGTGATCCTGCGGTGGAGATTGCTTGTCAGACCTTTAAAAATATCTGGTCTCAGGTCAAAACCTGTTTAAAGAAGGACATCTATCAAATATAAATCTTTCGCAGATAAGAAGAGGCGGGCTATTCCACCACTAAAAATTGGAGATCGTGTCTGGTTATCTACTAAAAACAGTCGTTTGAAGGTTCCATCTATGAAATTCGCCCCTCGTTTTATTGGTCCCATATAGGATCATTCAAGTAATCAATCCAGTATGTGTGAAACTTCTTCTTCCTAAGAATCTTCGGATTTCAATGCCTTCCATGTGTCTTTACTCAAACCTCTTATCATCAACCGTTTCTCAACTCCTCCCTCAGCTCCGCAGCCAGTTCAAGTTCATCAGGAGGAGGATTTCGAGATTACTGACGGTATTGGATGCAAAAATTTCGCGAGGAGTCCTCCGTTTCCTCGTTCATTGGAAGGGCTTTGGTCCTGAGGAGCGCTCTTGGATCAAAGCTGAAGATCTTAATGCTCCTGCCCTTTTGAAGAAGTTCTACTCCAAAAATCCGGACAAGCCCCGGTTCCAGGCGTTCTGTGCCCACCTTTAAAAGGGGGGGTACTGTCACTCACCGGACCGTGAGTGCCTCTTCTGGACATTTAGGAACCGTGGCCGTCCTCCATCCTGAGGGTCTGCGCATGCGCAGCCCTTTCCTACCCTTCAGTGTATGTCCCTTTAACTTAATTGGCAGATCAGGCAACACTCCCTATATTAAGCACCTGTGGTCAACACCACGTGGCTGATCTTGGAGTCTCATTCCCTATGAGTCTCTGAAGGTGTTCCTGTATTCCTCGTGTTTTCAGCGCTGCTGATTCCTGTGGTTTCCAAACCACTTCTACCTCTGTGGTTTCCAAACCACTTCTACTACTGTGGTTCCCATACTCAATTCTACCATCAACTGTATCATCGTGACTGTTAGCTGATTCCTATCCGCTGCCTCCGTGCGCTACAGTTTTCCAAACCACTTCTACTCTGTGGTTTCCAAACCACTTCTACTACTGTGGTTCCCATACCACTTCTACCATCAACTGTATCATCGGACTGTTTAGCTGATTCCTATCCGCTGCCTCCGTGCGCTACAGTCTTCCAAACCACTTCAACGCTATACTTATCATTGTGACTGTTTGCTGATTCCTATCCGCTGCCTCCGTGCACTTCAGTCCTCTAATCCACATCATCGCTATTATATTTCACGTGACTGTTTGCTGGTTCCTACCCGCTGCCTCTGTGCACTCCAACCGTACTTTACATCCACTCACCTGTTCCTCATCAAGTCCGTGAGCTGATTCCTATCCGCTGCCTCCGTGCACTACAAGCCTTCAGCCTGCAACTCGCCTGTGTTCATTATCGTGACTGTTAGCTGTTGTCTATCCGCTGCTTCCGTGCACTACAGCCTCCAGCCTACAACTCGCCTGTGTTCATCATCGGGATTGTTAGCTGATGTCTACCCGCTGCTTCCGTGCACTACAGCCTCAGCCTACAACTCGCATGTGTTCATCATCGTGACAAGTTAGCTGATTCCTATCCGCTGCTCCTGTGCACTGCAGTCTCTTCTCAGCTCTCCCTGTGTTTCCTCGAGACTGCTGCTCTCATTGCCATTTGCTACTCTCCGTGATCAACAGCTCCTGGTCTACTCTGCTCTCCCGTGTTCCATCGCTACTGACAACTATTGTTGCTACTGGTTACCTCCGGGTACCGCAGAGCCCTGCTGCTGCTGGACCGCGCTATCATCCATCTACTGCTGATCCGCTCTCCACGCCTTCACGTGTCCCGCAGTCTACCCTCTGTCTGCATTGGATTTATATCTCATCTACTACTCCTCTGCTGGATCATCTCCACTCTCCTGGGTCCTGCGTGCTAGTCCAGTTCGACGTGTATTGATTCCTGTGGATTCGTGTCCCTGTTGGTCTACTTATCTGTGCGCTGCACCTACTGACCGCTGCCTCAGGTATCCTGGGACTTCTCATCACCAGCCTCCTGCCGCTCAGGTATCGCTGCACTCCTATCTGACTGCCTGCTTCTGAACCACGGTATGCATACTTCTCATTGACTGTGCTGGTGTATTGCTATCTTGCTGGACTGTGTTGGTTCTCCTCTGGAGTCTGCTATCCGCTGAGTCTATTATCATCATTGACTGTGTTAACTTGTGCTGGATTACTTCAAGAGACTTTCTATATTGGCAGTGTTGTTCAGTCATTTATACATTTATATTGTGCATATTACTGTGGATCAAAGTCAAGGTGCCCGTGTATACATTTGTTTGCAGTCTCTCTCCGTGCACCTCCTCACATATATATCAGTGGTACAACTTGCCAAGTGGCAGACCACTGACCCTCGTTTACAGTTTCACCTGTTCCAGTATCCTCTCACATAGCAGTGGTACAACTTGCTAACCGCAGACCACTGGACTCCCCGGATACCTCCACTTGGATTCCATTCCTTCACTCA
>NW_027447612.1:0-28183 GCF_038048845.1 Mixophyes fleayi | reverse complement strand
TATGAATTGAATCATAAATCATGAATCATGAATCCAATCATAAATCATGAATCATGAATCATGAATTGAATCATTAATCATGAATCATGAATCAAATCATTAATCATGAATCATGAATCGAATCATGAATCTTGAATCATGAATTAAATCATGAATCATGAATCATGAATCGAATCATGAATCATTAATCATGAATCATGAATCATGAATCGAATCATGAATCATGAATCCTGAATTAAATCCTGAATCATGAATCAAATCATGAATCATGAATCATGAATTATGAATCATGAATTGAATCATGAATCATGAATTATGAACCATGAATTGAATCATGAATCATGAATCATGAATCATGAATCATGAATTGAATCATAAATCATGAATCATGAATCGAATCATGAATCATGAATCATGAATCATGAATCATGAATTGAATCATGAATTATGCATCATGAATTGAATCATGAATATTGAATCATGAATCATGAATTGAATCATGAATCATGAATTGAATCATGAATCATGAATCATGAATTGAATCATGAATCGTGAATCATGAATCGAATCATGAAACATGAATTGAATCATGAATCATGAATCATGAATTGAGTCATTAATCATGAATCATGAATCATGAATCATGAATCATGAATTGAATCATGAATCATGAATTGAATCTTGAATCATGAATCATGAATCATGAATCATGAATCATGAATTGAATCATGAATCATGAATTGAATCATAAATTGAATCATAAATCATGAATAGAATCATGAATCATGAATCATTAATTGAATCATGAATCATGAATCATGAATCATGAATTGAATTATGAATCATGAATCTTGAATCATGAATCATGAATTGAATCATGAATCATGAATTGAATCATGAATCATGAATCATGAATTGAATCATGAATCAAATAATTAATCATGAATCATGAATCAAATCATGAATCATGAATCATGAAATAAATCATGAATCATGAATCATGAATCGAATCATGAATCATGAATCATGAATCATGAATCGAATCATGAATCATGAATCATGAATCATGAATCATTAATCATTAATCATGAATTAAATCATGAATCATAAATCATGAATCATGAATCATGAATTGAATCATGAATCATGAATTATGAATCATGAATTGAATCATGAATCATGAATTATGAATCATGAATTGAATCATGAATCATGAATCATGAATTGAATCATAAATTATGAATCATGAATCATGAATCATGAATCATGAATTGAATCATGAATCATGAATTATGCATCATGAATTGAATCATGATTCATGAATCATGAATTGAATCATGAATCATAAATTGAATCATGAATCATGAATTGAATCATGAATCATGAATTATGAATCATGAATTGAATCATGAATCATGAATTATGAATCATGAATTGAATCATGAATCATGAATCATGAATCATGAATTGAATCATAAATTATGAATCATGAATCATGAATCATGAATTGAATCATGAATCATGAATTATGCATCATGAATTGAATCATGATTCATGAATTATGAATTGAATCATGAATCATGAACCATAAATTGAATCATGAATCATGAATTGAATCATGAATCATGAATCTTGAATCATGAATCATGAATTGAATCATGAATCATGAATTGAATCATGAATCATGAATCATGAATTGAATCCTGAATCATGAATTGAATCATGAATCATGAATCATGAATCATGAATTGAATCATAAATCATGAATCATGAATCATTAATTGAATCATGAATCATGAATCATGAATCGAATCATGAATCATGAATCATGAATCATGAATCATGAATCATGAATCATTAATTAAATCATGAATCATGAATCAAATCATGAATCATGAATCATGAATTGAATCATGAATCATGAAATGAATCTTGAATCATGAATCATGAATCGAATCATGAATCAAGAATCATGAATCAAATCATGAATCATGAATCATGAATTGAATCATGAATCATGAATCAAATCATGAATCATGAATCATGAATTATAAATCATGAATTGAATCATGAATCATGAATTATGAATCATGAATTGAATCATGAATCATGAATCATGAATCATGAATTGAATCATAAATTATGAATCATGAATCATGAATCATGAATTGAATCATGAATCATGAATTATGCATCATGAATTGAATCATGATTCATGAATCATGAATTGAATCATGAATCATGAATCATGAATCTTGAATCATGAATCATGAATTGAATTATGAATTATGAATTGAATCATGAATCATGAATTGAATCATAAATCATGAATCATGAATCGAATCATAAATCATGAATTGAATCATGAATCATGAATTGAATCATGAATCATGAATCATGAATTGAATCATGAATCATGAATCATGAATCGAATCATGAAACATGAATCATGAATCATGAATTGAATCATAAATCATGAATCATGAATTGAATCATGAATCATGAATCATGAATCGAATCATGAATCATGAATTGAATCATGAATAATGAATCATGAATTGAATCATTAATCATGAATTGAATCATTAATCATGAATCATGAATTGAATCATGAATCATGAATTGAATCTTGAATCATGAATCATGAATCATGAATCATGAATTGAATCATGAATCATGAATTGAATCATTAATCATGAATCATGAATCGAATCATGAATCAAGAATCATGAATCAAATCATGAATCATGAATCATGAATTGAATCATGAATCATGAATCAAATCATGAATCATGAATCATGAATTATAAATTATGAATTGAATCATGAATCATGAATTATGAATCATGAATTGAATCATGAATCATGAATCATGAATTGAATCATAAATTATGAATCATGAATCATGAATCATGAATTAAATCATGAATCATGAATTATGCATCATGAATTGAATCATGATTCATGAATCATGAATTGAATCATGAATCATGAATCATGAATCATGAATCATGAATCTTGAATCATGAATCATGAATTGAATCATGAATTATGAATTGAATCATGAATCATGAATTGAATCATAAATCATGAATCATGAATCGAATCATAAATCATGAATTGAATCATGAATCATGAATTGAATCATGAATCATGAATTGAATCTTGAATCATGAATCATGAATCATGAATCATGAATCATAAATTGAATCATGAATCATGAATTGAATCATAAATTGAATCATAAATCATGAATAGAATCATGAAAAATGAATTGAATCATGAATCATGAATCATGAATGGAATCATGAATCATGAATCATACATTGAATCATGAATCATGAATTGAATCATGAATCATGAATCATGAATCATGAATTGAATCATGAATCATGAATCATGAATCATGAATTGAATCATAAATCATGAATCATGAATCGAATCCTGAATCATGAATCATGAATCATGATTTGAGTCATGAATCATGAATCATGAATTATGAATTGAATCATAAATCATGAATCATGAATCATGAATTATGAATTGAATCATGAATCATGAATCAAATCATGAATCATGAATCATGAATTGAATCATGAATCATGAATCATGAAATGAATCATGAATCATGAATCATGAATTAAATCATGAATCATGAATCATGAATCATGAATCGAATCATGAATCATTAATCATGAATCATGAATCATGAATCGAATCATGAATCATGAATCATTAATCATGAATCATGAATTTAATCATGAATCATGAATCATAAATTGAATCATGAATCATGAATTGAATCAGGATTCGAATCATGAATCATGAATCATTAATTGAATCATGAATCATGAATCATGAATCATGAATTGAATCATGAATCATGAATTAAATCATGAATCATGAATCATGAATCTAATCATGAATCATTAATCATGAATCATGAATCATGAATTGAATCATGAATCATGAATCATTAATTGAATCATGAATTATGAATCGAATCATGAATCATGAATCATGAATTGAATCATGAATCATGAATCAAATCATGAATCATGAATCATGAATTATGAATCATGAATTGAATCATGAATCATGAATCATGAATTGAATCATAAATCATGAATCATGAATTGAATCATGAATCATGAATCATGAATCGAATCATGAATCATGAATTGAATCATGAATAATGAATCATGAATTGAATCATTAATCATGAATCATGAATTGAATCATGAATCATGAATTGAATCTTGAATCATGGATCATGAATCATGAATCATGAATTGAATCATGAATCATGAATTGAATCATTAATCATGAATCATGAATCGAATCATGAATCAAGAATCATGAATCAAATCATGAATCATGAATCATGAATTGAATCATGAATCATGAATCAAATCATGAATCATGAATCATGAATTATAAATCATGAATTGAATCATGAATCATGAATTATGAATCATGAATTGAATCATGAATCATGAATCATGAATCATGAATTGAATCATAAATTATGAATCATGAATCATGAATTGAATCATGAATCATGAATTATGCATCATGAATTGAATCATGATTCATGAATCATGAATTGAATCATGAATCATGAATCTTGAATCATGAATCATGAATTGAATCATGAATTATGAATTGAATCATGAATCATGAATTGAATCATAAATCATGAATCATGAATCGAATCATAAATCATGATTCATGAATCATGAATTGAATCATGAATCATGAATCATGAATCATGAATCGAATCATGAATCATGAATCGAATCATGAATCATGAATCATAAATTAAATCATGAATCATGAATCGAACCATGAATCAGTAATCATGAACCATGAATCGAATCATGAATCATGAATCATGAATCATGAATCATGAATCATTAATCATGAAATAAATCATGAATCATGAATCATGAATTATGAATCATGAATTGAATCATGAATCATGAATCATGAATCATGAATCATGAATTGAATCATAAATCATGAATCATGAATTGAATCATGAATCATGAATCATGAATCGAATCATGAATCATGAATTGAATCATGAATCATGAATCATGAATTGAATCAATAATCATGATTCATGAATTGAATCATGAATCACGAATCATGAATAGAATCATGAAACATGAATTGAATATCGAATCATGAATCATGAATCATGAATTGAATCATGAATCATGAATCATGAATTGAGTCATTAATCATGAATCATGAATCATGAATCATGAATCATGAATCATGAATCATGAATTGAATCATGAATCATGAATTGAATCTCGAATCATGAATCATGAATCATGAATCATGAATTGAATCATGAATCATAAATCATGAATTGAATCATGAATCATGAATCGAATCATGAATCATGAATTGAATCATGTATTGAATCATAAATCATGAATAGAATCATGAATAATGAATTGAATCATTAATCATGAATCATACATTGAATCATGAATCATGAATTAAATCATGAATCATGAATCATGAATTGAATCATGAATCATGAATCATGAATCATGAATTGAATTATAAATCATGAATCATGAATCGAATCATGAATCATGAATCATGAATCATGAATCATGATTTGAGTCATGAATCATGAATCATGAATCGAATCATGAATCATGAATTATGAATTGAATCATAAATCATAATTCATGACTCATGAATCATGAATTAAATCATGAATCATGAATCAAATCATTAATCATGAATCATGAATCATGAATTGAATCATGAATCATGAATCATGAATCATGAATTGAATCATGAATCATGAATCAAATCATGAATCATGAATCATGAATTAAATCATGAATCATGAATCGAATCATGAATCATGAATCATTAATTGAATCATGAATCATGAATCATGAATCATGAATTGAATCATGAATCATGAATCATGAATCAATAATCATGAATTAAATCATGAATCATGAATCATGAATTGAATCATGAATCATGAATCATTAATTGAATCATGAATCATGAATCAAATCATAAATCATGAATCATGAATCATGAATTGAATCATGAATCATGAATTATGAATCATAAATTGAATCATGAATCATGAATCATGAATCATGAATCATGAATTGAATCATAAATCATGAATTATGAAAAATGAATCATGAATTGAATCATAAATCATGAATCATGAATTGAATCATGAATCATGAATTGAATCATGAATCATGAATTGAATCATGAATCATGAATCATGAATTGAATCATTAATCATGAATCATGAATCATGAATCATGAATTGAATCATAAATCATGAATTGAAATCTTGAATCATGAATCATGAATCATGAATAGAATCATAATTAATGAATTGAATCATGAATCATAAATCATGAATTGAATCATGAATCATGAATTGAATCAGGAATTGAATCATGAATTGAATCATGAATCATGAATTGAATCATGAATCATGAATCATGAATTGAATCATGAATCATGATTCATAAATCGAATCATGAATCATGAATTGAATCATGAATCGAATCATGAATTGTGTAATGAATCATTATTTAAATCATGAATCATTAATTGAATCATGAATCATGAATCATACATTGAATCATGAATCATGAATTATGAATCATGAATTGAATCATGAATCATGAATTATGAATCATGAATTGAATCATGAATCATGAATAATGAATCATGAATCATGAATTGAATCATGAATCATGAATTGAATCATGAATCATGAATTAAATCATGAATCATGAATCATGAATCATGAATCATGAATTGAATCTTAAATCATGAATTGAATCTTGAATCATGAATCATGAATCATGAATAGAATCATGAATAATGAATTGAATAATGAATCATGAATCATGAATTGAATCATGAATCATGAATTGAATCATGAATTAAATCATGAATAATGAATCAAATCATGTATCATAAATCATGAATTATGAATCATGAATTGAATCATGAATCATGAATCATGAATTGAATCATAAATCATGAATCATGAATTGAATCATGAATCATGAATCATGAATCGAATCATGAATCATGAATTGAATCTTGAATCATGAATCATGAATCATGAATCATGAATTGAATCATGAATCATGAATCATGAATTGAATCATGAATCATGAATCATGAATCGAATCATGAATCAAGAATCATGAATCAAATCATAAATCATGAATCATGAATTGAATCATGAATCATGAATCATGAATCGAATCATGAATCATGAATCATGAATTGAATCATAAATCATGAATAGAATCATGAATAATGAATTGAATCATGAATCATGAATCATGAATTGAATCATAAATCATGAATCATGAATCGAATAATAAATCATGAATCATGAATCATGAATTGAATCATGAATCATGAATCATGAATCAAATCATTAATCATGAATCATGAATCGAATCATGAATCATGAATTGAATCATGAATCATGAATCAAATCATTAATCATGAATCATGAATCATGAATCGAATCATGAATCATGAATCATGAATTAAATCATGAATCATGAATCATGAATCGAATCATGAATCATTAATCATGAATCATGAATCGAATCATGAATCATGAATCATGAATTGAATCCTGAATCATGAATCAAATCATGAATCATGAATTATGAATCATGAATTGAATCATGAATCATGAATTATGAATCATAAATTGAATCATGAATCATGAATCATGAATCATGAATCATGAATTAAATCATAAATCATGAATCGAATCATGAATCATGAATCATGAATCATGAATTGAATCATGAATCATGAATTATGCATCATGAATTGAATCATGATTCATGAATCATGAATCATGAATCATGAATCATGAATCATGAATCATGAATCATGAATTGAATCATGAATCATGATTCATAAATCGAATCATGAATTGAATCATGAATCATGAATCTTGAATCATGAATCATGAATTGAATCCTGAATCATGAATCAAATCATGAATCATGAATTATGAATCATGAATTGAATCATGAATCATGAATTATGAATCATAAATTGAATCATGAATCATGAATCATGAATCATGAATCATGAATTGAATCATAAATCATGAATTATGAAAAATGAATCATGAATTGAATCATAAATCATCAATCATGAATTGAATCATGAATCATGAATTGAATCATGAATCATGAATTGAATCATGAATCATGAATCATGAATTGAATCATTAATCATGAATCATGAATCATGAATCATGAATTGAATCATAAATCATGAATTGAATCTTGAATCATGAATCATGAATCATGAATAGAATCATAATTAATGAATTGAATCATGAATCATAAATCATGAATTGAATCATGAATCATGAATTGAATCAGGAATTGAATCATGAATTGAATCATGAATCATGAATTGAATCATGAATCATGAATCATGAATTGAATCATGAATCATGATTCATAAATCGAATCATGAATCATGAATTGAATCATGAATCGAATCATGAATTGTGTCATGAATCATTATTTAAATCATGAATCATTAATTGAATCATGAATCATGAATCATACATTGAATCATGAATCATGAATTATGAATCATGAATTGAATCATGAATCATGAATTATGAATCATGAATTGAATCATGAATCATGAATAATGAATCATGAATCATGAATTGAATCATGAATCATGAATTGAATCATGAATCATGAATTAAATCATGAATCATGAATCATGAATCATGAATCATGAATTGAATCTTAAATCATGAATTGAATCTTGAATCATGAATCATGAATCATGAATAGAATCATGAATAATGAATTGAAAAATGAATCATGAATCATGAATTGAATCATGAATCATGAATTGAATCAGGAATTGAATCATGAATTGAATCATGAATCATGAATTGAATCATGAATCATGAATCATGATTCATAAATCGAATCATGAATCATGAATTGAATCATGAATCGAATCATGAATTGTGTCATGAATCATTATTTAAATCATGAATCATTAATTGAATCATGAATCATGAATCATATATTGAATCATGAATCATGAATTGAATCATGAATCATGAATTATGAATCATGAATTGAATCATGAATCATGAATTATGAATCATGAATTGAATCATGAATCATGAATAATGAATCATAAATCATGAATTGAATCATGAATCATGAATTGAATCATGAATCATGAATCATAAATTGAATCATGAATCATGAATCAAATCATGAATCATGAATTGAATTATGAATAATGAATCATGAATTGAATCATGAATTGAATCATGAATCGTGAATCATGAATTGAATCATGGATCATGAATCATAAATCATGAATTAAATCATGAATTGAATCATGAATCATTAATTAAATCATGAATCATGAATTGAATCATGAATCATGAATCATGAATCGACTCATGAATTATGAATTGAATCATGAATCATGAATTGAATCATGAATCATGAATCGAATCATGAATAATGAATCATGAATCATAAATCGAATCATGAATCATGAATTGAATCTTGAATCATGAATCATTAATCAAATCATGAATCATGAATCAAGAATCATGAATCGAATCATGAATCATGAATTGAATCATGAATCATGAATCAAGAATCATGAATTGAATCATGAATTGAATCATGAATCATGAATCATGAATTGAATCATGAATCATGAATCATGAATTGAATCATGAATCATGAATCATAAATCAAATCATGAATTATGAATTGAATAATGAATCATGAATCTTGAATCATGAATCATGAATTGAATCATGAATCATGAATTGAATCATGAATCATGAATCATGAATCATGAATTGAATCATAAATCATGAATCATGAATCAAATCATAAATCATGAATCATGAATCAAATCAGTAATCATGAATCATGAATCGAATCATGAATCATGAATCATGAATTGAATCATGAATCATGAATCAAATCATTAATCATGAATCATGAATCATGAATCGAATCATGAATCATGAATCATGAATTAAATCATGAATCATGAATCATTAATCGAATCATGAATCATTAATCATGAATCATGAATTAAATCATGAATCATTAATTGAATCATGAATCATGAATCAAATCATAAATCATGAATCATGAATCATGAATTGAATCATGAATCATGAATCGAATCATGAATCATGAATCATGAATTATGAATCATGAATTGAATCATGAATCATGAATTATGAATCATGAATTGAATCATTAATCATTAATCATGAATTAAATCATGAATCATGAATCATGAATTGAATCATGAATCATGAATCATTAATTGAATCATGAATCATGAATCGAATCATAAATCATGAATCATGAATCATGAATCATGAATTGAATCATGAATCATGAATCAAATCATGAATCATGAATCATGAATTATGAATCATGAATTGAATCATGAATCATGAATTATGAATCATGAATTGAATCATTAATCATGAATCATGAATTGAATCATGAATCATGAATTATGCATTTGAATTGAATCATGATTCATGAATCATGAATTGAATCATGAATCATGAATCATGAATTGAATCATGAATCATGAATCATGAATTGAATCATAAATCATGATTCATGAATCATGAATCATGAATTGAATCATGAATCTTGAATCATGAATCATGAATTGAATCATGAATCATGAATCATGAATCATGAATTGAATCATAAATCATGAATCATGAATCAAATCATAAATCATGATTCATTAATCATGAATCATGAATTGAATCATGAATCATGAATCATGAATCATGAATTGAATCATGAATCATGAATCATGAATCGAATCTTGAATCATGAATCATAAATTTAATCATGAATCATGAATCATTAATCATGAATTAAATCATGAATCATGAATCATAAATCGAATCATGAATCAGTAATCATGAATCATGAATCATGAATTGAATCATGAATCATGAATCATTAATTGAATCATGAATCATGAATTGAATCATAAATCATGAATCATGAATCATGAATTAAATCATGAATCATGAATCAAATCATGAATCATGAATCATGAATTATGAATCATGAATTGAATCATGAATCATGAATCATGAATCATTAATCATGAATTGAATCATAAATCATGAATCATGAATTGAATCATGAATCATGAATCATGAATCGAATCATGAATCATGAATTGAATCATGAATCATGAATCATGAATCATGAATTGAATCATGAATCATGAATTAAATCATGAATCATGAATCATGAATCATGAATCGAATCATGAATCATGAATCGAATCATGAATCATTAATCATGAATCATGAATCATTAATCATTAATCATGAATTAAATCATGAATCATGAATCATGAATTGAATCATGAATCATGAATCATTAATTGAATCATGAATCATGAATTGAATCATGAATCATGAATCATGAATCATGAATTGAATCATAAATCATGAATCATGAATCATGAATCATGAATCAAATCAGTAATCATGAATCATGAATCGAATCATGAATCATGAATCATGAATCGAATCATGAATCATGAATCATGAATTAAATCATGAATCATGAATCATTAATCGAATCATGAATCATTAATCATGAATCATGAATTAAATCATGAATCATTAATTGAATCATGAATCATGAATCGAATCATAAATCATGAATCATGAATCATGAATCATGAATTGAATCATGAATCATGAATCGAATCATGAATCATGAATCATGAATCATTAATCATGAATTAAATCATGAATCATGAATCATGAATTGAATCATGAATCATGAATCATTAATTGAATCATGAATCATGAATCGAATCATAAATCATGAATCATGAATCATGAATCATGAATTGAATCATGAATCATGAATCAATCATGAATCATGAATCATGAATTATGAATCATGAATTGAATCATGAATCATGAATTATGAATCATGAATTGAATCATTAATCATGAATCATGAATCATGAATTGAATCATAAATCATGAATCATGAATCATGAATCATGAATCATGAATTGAATCATGAATCATGAATTATGCATCATGAATTGAATCATGATTCATGAATCATGAATTGAATCATGAATCATGAATCATGAATTGAATCATGAATCATGAATTGAATCATGAATCATGAATTGAATCATAAATCATGAATCATGAATTGAATCATGAATCATGAATCGAATCATGAATCATGAATCATTAATCATTAATCATGAATAAATCATGAATCATGAATTGAATCATGAATCATTAATTGAATCATGAGTCATGAATCGAATCATAAATCATGAATCATGAATCATGAATCATGAATTGAATCATGAATCATGAATTAAATCATGAATCATGAATTGAATCATGAATCATGAATCATGAATTGAATCATAAATCATGATTCATGAATCATGAATCATGAATTGAATCATGAATCTTGAATCATGAATCATGAATTGAATCATGAATCATGAATCATGAATCATGAATTGAATCATAAATCATGAATCATGAATCGAATCATAAATCATGATTCATTAATCATGAATCATGAATTGAATCATGAATCATGAATCATGAATTGAATCATGAATCATGAATCATGAATCGAATCTTGAATCATGAATCATAAATTAAATCATGAATCATGAATCATTAATCATGAATTAAATCATGAATCATGAATTGAATCATAAATCATGAATCATGAATCATGAATTAAATCATGAATCATGAATCAAATCATGAATCATGAATCATGAATTATGAATCATGAATTGAATCATGAATCATGAATCATGAATCATTAATCATGAATTGAATCATAAATCATGAATCATGAATTGAATCATGAATCATGAATCATGAATCGAATCATGAATCATGAATTGAATCATGAATCATGAATCATGAATCATGAATTGAATCATGAATCATGAATTAAATCATGAATCATGAATCATGAATCATGAATCGAATCATGAATCATGAATCGAATCATGAATCATTAATCATGTATCATGAATCATTAATCATTAATCATGAATTAAATCATGAATCATGAATCATGAATTGAATCATGAATCATGAATCATTAATTGAATCATGAATCATGAATCATGAATCAAATCATAAATCATGATTCATTAATCTGGCCTCCTCTATCCTTTCCCACAAATGTTTTCTTTTCCTTTGATTAGCTGACCAATTAGCACATCTGTAGTGTATTCCTAAATTAGACTGACTACATCTTAGCTTCATTCTATGGGGAGACGTATGTGGGGTTAGACGTGTGTGATTTCTGCACTAAGTGGGATTTTCTCACAAAGTGGACGAAAATGCACAGTTAGACAACACAGTTGGACAAACATTGGACTACATTTGCCTTGCTTTTACTCTCCGCAATAAGCAACATCTGCCACAGCCTATTTCTGCACTACTTGTCTATTTATATGGAATACTGCTAAGAGGTAATTCTTAAAATATCCTTGCTTTTTGCTTTTACCCCTTTTTTCACAATGTTTCACAAATTGCTTTTCTTAGTCTCTTTTCATGGCATGATCTTTAGGACTGTGTCATCTTTCACCCCTCCACAAACACACAAATTTGTTCATATTGCACCTGCATTACTCCACTCACCTCTATTTAACACCCATGAACTGTTGTCCTATTTATTATCTCTAACAAGTACAGCCTCCACCTGTCGCCAGAAAATAAAAGGCCACACATCTTACAATCCCCTTGCCTATCTTTCGCTCACTCTGCTTCTATTAGCTGGTGATATATCACCTAATCCAGGTCCCCCACACTCCTCACACACACATACATCAGAACACTACCGTTCTATAGCAAACCTCAAACACATCACCTGTCTACCCTCTCTTCCCAAGTCCTTTAAATGTGCCCTTTGGAATGCACGATCTGTTTGTAACAAACTTACCTCCGTTCATGATCTCTTCCTCTCAAAAAACCTCAACCTTCTGGCAATAACAGAAACATGGCTCATGCAATCAGACACTGCCTCACCTGCAGCACTTTCACATGGTGGCCTCCATCTCACCCACACCTCCAGACCTGAAGGCAGACAAGGAGGTGGGGTTGGACTACTTCTCTCCCCACAGTGCACATACACAGTTCTACCAAATGTCCCATCACTCACGTTCACATCTTTTGAAGTACATGCTATTCGCATTTTTAATCCATTCTCCCTACGTGTTGCGGTGATCTATCGTCCCCCTGGAGCACACCAACAATTTATTGAGGATTTCTCTGCATGGCTCCCTCACTTCTTATCTTCAGACATCCCCACCATCATCATGGGTGACTTCAACATCCCTATTGATAACCCACCTTCCAAAGCTGCTTCCAAACTACTCTCTCTAACATCCTCACTTGACCTCTCCCAGTGGATTGAATCATCTACTCATAAGGATGGCCACTGCCTTGATCTTGTTTTCTCTAGACTATGCTCAGTTTCTAACTTTATTAATACACCCTTCCCCCTCTCGGATCATCACCTTATCAGCTACACTCTCACCCCCACTGCTCTAACCTCTCTACTGTCTAACTCAACCAAGCCTCCTCATACTTGTAGAAATCTGAATTCTATTAATCTTCAACAATTTTCCACCTCTCTCCAACACCTTCTCTCCCCTATCTCTACATTCTCATCCCCTGAGATGGCAGTACCTCATTTTCACCTAACCTTAGCAATGGCCCTTGATCAAGTGGCTCCAGCGACACTTCATACTACACGTCGACTTCGATGTCAACCGTGGCACACCAAAGCAACACGAAATCTTCAAAAACTGTCCCGTAAAGCAGAACGTCACTGGCGTAAATCTCGAAGCTCTAATGACTTCTTCACATATACTTCTGTCTACCACTCCTATCGAAATGCTCTGGACACTGCAAAACAAACATACTTTCAATCTCTTATCTATGCTCAGGCTTCTAACCCCAAACGCCTTTTCAATACATTTAATCATCTTCTCAATCCTCCCACCCCGAACCCTCCATCTACTATCAGTGCTCAGGATCTTGCTACCTACTTCAAGGACAAGATTGATAAGATCAGACTAGAAATGGTATCCTCTTCCTCAACAAGCCATCAGCTCATTTCCTTCCCACTACCCTCTGACACCCTCTCTTCATTTGACCCCACAAATGAAGAGGAAATTTCTACGCTCTTCTTATCTTCCTACTCTACCTCCTGTCCTCTTGATCCTATTCCCTCGCAAATTGGTAGATCCCTGTCTTCTGTGCTCATTTCACCTCTAACTCAAATCTGTAATCTCTCACTCTCTACTGGCATCTTTCCATCACTATACAAGCATGCAGTGATTACTCCTATTCTAAAAAAACAAAACTCCGACCCAAACTCTCTCTCAAATTACCGTCCCATCTCTCAGCTCCCTTGCCCCTCCAAGCTTCTAGAGAGACTTGCCTACACTCGCCTCACACGCTTTCTTTCCGCAAACAACCTGTTGGATCCTCTTCAGTCAGGCTTTCGTTCTCAACACTCCACAGAGACTGCGCTGACCAAGGTTGTTAATGATCTGATCACTGCTAAGACTGAACGCCATTACTCTCTCCTAATTCTCCTTGATCTCTCGGCTGCATTTGACACAGTTGACCACTCTCTTCTCATACAAACGCTGCAATCCCTAGGTCTTCAAGACACAGTTCTATCCTGGTTCTCATCTTACCTCTCTAATCGCTCTTTCACTGTTAATTTCTCTGGAGCCACATCTGCTCCGCTTCCCCTATCAGTTGGAGTACCACAAGGCTCGGTGCTAGGTCCTCTGCTGTTCTCTATCTATACCGCTTCTCTTGGAAATCTAATAAGTTCCTTTGGCTTTCAGTATCATCTCTATGCGGATGATACCCAAATCTATCTATCCTCTCCTGATATCTCGACATCTGTGTTGTCCCGTGTAACTGACTGTCTTTCTGCCATTTCATCTTGGATGTCCTCTCGTCAACTCAAACTTAATCTTTCTAAAACAGAGTTAATAATATTCCCACCCGCCAACAAGAGCATACCTGACATTTCTATCTCTGTTGATAACATGACCATAAATCCCACCCCACAAGCTCGCTGCCTAGGTGTAATCCTTGATTCACGCCTATCCTTTGTTCCCCACATTGACTCTATATCTAAATCATGTTACATACATCTAAAGAACATTTCCAGAATCCGCACATATCTCACACAAGACACTGCTAAAACCTTAATTCATGCACTAATCATCTCCCGCATTGACTATTGCAATTCCCTCCTTACTGGTCTTCCCAAAAACAGACTCAAACCCCTAAAATCTATTTTGCATGCTTCGGCAAGACTGATTTTCCTTGCAAATAGCTATTCCTCTGTTGAATCACTCTGTATGTCTCTACACTGGCTGCCTGTCTTCTACCGAATCCAATATAAAATACTTTTACTAACCTACAAGGCCATCAACAAAGCTGCACCAACATACATCTCCTCTCTTGTCTCAAAATATCTCCCAACTCGGCAACTCCATTCTGCAAAAGATCTGCGTCTCTCATCCACCCTCATTACATCCTCCCATTCCCGGTTACAGGACTTTTTTCGGGCTGCACCCACTCTATGGAACTCTCTCCCTCGCACAATAAGACTCTCCTCTGTTCTACAAACTTTCAAGCGTTCTCTGAAAACCTACCTATTCAGACAAGCGTATAATATTCCTCAACCACCATCTTAACCTCACTACCTTTAGCCTGTTACACAATTTCACACAAGACAACTACCCCCGGACCAACATTATTGTGTGACAGGATCATTTAGCTTATGAATCACCCTACCTTTGCAGTCTGGCTGGGCCAAGATGCAAAATGTATACTTAACCTCATGTGTCAATCTCCCATTGTCCCATAGATTGTAAGCTTGCGAGCAGGGCCTTCTCACCTCTTTGTCTGTTTTACCCAGTTTGTTTATTAGTTTATTACGTTTGTCCCCAATTGTAAAGCGCTACGGAATATGTTGGCGCTATATAAATAACTGATGATGATGATGATGATGATGAATTGAATCATGAATCATGAATTATGAATCATGAATTGAATCATGAATTATGAATCATGAATCATGAATCATGAATTGAATCATAAATTATGAATCATGAATCGAATCATGAATCATGAATCATGAATCATGAATCATTAATCATGAATCATGAATTGAATCATGAATCATGAATCGAATCATGAATCATTAATCATGAATCATGAATCATTAATCATTAATCATGAATTAAATCATGAATCATGAATCATTAATTGAATCATGAATCATGAATTGAATCATAAATCATGAATCATGAATCATGAATTGAATCATGAATCATGATTCAAATCATGAATCATGAATCATGAATTATGAATCATGAATTGAATCATGAATTATGAATCATGAATCATGAATCATTAATTGAATCATAAATCATGAATCATGAATTGAATCATGAATCATGAATCATGAATCGAATCATGAATCATGAATTGAATCATGAATCATGAATCATGAATTGAATCATTAATCATGAATCATGAATTATGAATTGAATCATGAATCATGAATTGAATCTTGAATCATGAATCATGAATCATGAATTATGAATTAAATCATGAATCATGAATCATGAATCATGAATCATGAATCGAATCATGAATCATGAATCGAATCATGAATCATGAATCGAATCATGAATCATGAATCATGAATCATGAATTATGAATTAAATCATGAATCATGAATCATGAATCATGAATCATGAATTGAATCATGAATCATGAATCATGAATCATAATTTGAATCATGAATCATGAATCGAATCATGAATCATGAATCATAAATTAAATCATGAATCATGAACCATTAATCATGAATTAAATCATGAATCATGAATCATAAATCGAATCATGAATCAGTAATCATGAATCATGAATCATGAATCGAATCATGAATCATGAATCATGAATCATAAATCATGAATCATGAATCATGAATCATTAATCATGAATTAAATCATGAATTGAATCATGAATCATGAATCATTAATTGAATCATGAATCATGAATTGAATCATAAATCATGAATCATGAATCATGAATTGAATCATGAATCATGAATCAAATCATGAATCATGAATCATGAATTATGAATCATGAATTGAATCATGAATCATGAATCATGAATCGAATCATGAATCATGAATTGAATCATGAATCATGAATCATGAATTGAATCATTAATCATGAATCATGAATCATGAATTGAATCATGAATCATGAATTAAATCATGAATCATGAATCATGAATCATGAATCGAATCATGAATCATGAATCGAATCATGAATCATGAATCGAATCATGAATCATTAATCATGAATCATGAATCATTAATCATTAATCATGAATTAAATCATGAATCATGAATCATGAATTGAATCATGAATCATGAATCATGAATCATGAATCGAATCATGAATCATGAATCGAATCATGAATCATTAATCATGAATCATGAATCATTAATCATTAATCATGAATTAAATCATGAATCATGAATCATGAATTGAATCATGAATCATGAATCATGAATCATGAATCGAATCATGAATCATGAATCGTTAATCATTAATCATGAATTAAATCATGAATCATGAATCATGAATTGAATCATAAATCATGAATCATGAATTGAATCATGAATCATGAATCATGAATCGAATCATGAATCATGAATTGAATCATGAATCATGAATCATGAATTGAATCATTAATCATGAATCATGAATCATGAATTGAATCATGACTCATGAATTGAATCTTGAATCATGAATCATGAATCATGAATTATGAATTAAATCATGAATCATGAATCATGAATCATGAATCATGAATCGAATCATGAATCATTAATCATGAATCATGAATCATTAATCATTAATCATGAATTAAATCATGAATCATGAATCATTAATTGAATCATGAATCATGAATTGAATCATAAATCATGAATCATGAATCATGAATTGAATCATGAATCATGATTCAAATCATGAATCATGAATCATGAATTATGAATCATGAATTGAATCATGAATCATGAATCATGAATCATGAATTGAATCATAAATCATGAATCATGAATTGAATCATGAATCATGAATCATGAATCGAGTCATGAATCATGAATTGAATCATGAATCATGAATTGAATCATTAATCATGAATCATGAATCATGAATTGAATCATGAATCATGAATTGAATCATGAATCATGAATCATTAATCATGAATTATGAATTAAATCATAAATCATGAATCATGAATCATGAATCATGAATCAAATCATGAATCATGAATCGAATCATGAATCATGAATCGAATCATGAATCATTAATCATGAATCATGAATCATTAATCATTAATCATGAATTAAATCATGAATCATGAATCATTAATTGAATCATGAATCATGAATTGAATCATAAATCATGAATCATGAATCATGAATTGAATCATGAATCATGATTCAAATCATGAATCATGAATCATGAATTATGAATCATGAATTGAATCATGAATCATGAATCATGAATCATGAATCATGAATTGAATCATAAATCATGAATCATGAATTGAATCATGAATCATGAATCATGAATCGAGTCATGAATCATGAATTGAATCATTAATCATGAATCATGAATTGAATCATTAATCATGAATCATGAATCATGAATTGAATCATGAATCATGAATTGAATCATGAATCATGAATCATTAATCATGAATTATGAATTAAATCATAAATCATGAATCATGAATCATGAATCATGAATCAAATCATGAATCATGAATCGAATCATGAATCATGAATCGAATCATGAATCATTAATCATGAATCATGAATCATTAATCATTAATCATGAATTAAATCATGAATCATGAATCATGAATTGAATCATGAATCATGAATCATGAATCATGAATCGAATCATGAATCATGAATCGAATCATGAATCATTAATCATGAATCATGAATCATTTATCATTAATCATGAATTAAATCATGAATCACGAATCATGAATTGAATCATGAATCATGAATCATGAATCGAATCATGAATCATGAATCGTTAATCATTAATCATGAATTAAATCATGAATCATGAATCATGAATTGAATCATGAATCATGAATCATTAATTGAATCATGAATCATGAATCGAATCATAAATCATGAATCATGAATCATGAATCATGAATCATGAATTGAATCATGAATCATGAATCGAATCATGAATCATGAATCATTAATCATTAATCATGAATTAAATCATAAATCATGAATCATGAATTGAATCATGAATCATGAATCATGAATTGAATCATGAATTATGAATTGAATCATGAATCAAATCATGAATCATGAATCATGAATTATGAATTATGAATTGAATCATGAATCATGAATTATGAATCATGAATTGAATCATGAATCATGAATCATGAATCATGAATCATGAATTGAATCATAAATCATGAATCATGAATCATGAATCATGAATTGAATCATAAATTATGAATCATGAATCATGAATTGAATCATGAATCATGAATTATGCATCATGAATTGAATCATGATTCATGAATCATGAATTGAATCATGAATCATGAATCATAAATCGAATCATGAATCATGAATTGAATCATGAATCTTGAATCATGAATCATGAATTTAATCATGAATCATGAATTGAATCATGAATCATGAATCATGAATCATGAATTGAATCATAAATCATGATTCATGAATCATGAATCATGAATTGAATCATGAATCTTGAATCATGAATCATGAATTGAATCATGAATCATGAATCATGAATCATGAATTGAATCATAAATCATGAATCATGATTCGAATCATAAATCATGAATCATGAATCATGAATCATGAATTGAATCATGAATCATGAATCGAATCATGAATCATGAATCATTAATCATTAATCATGAATTAAATCATGAATCATGAATCATGAATTGAATCATGAATCATGAATCATTAATTGAATCATGAATCATGAATCGAATCATAAATCATGAATCATGAATCATGAATCATGAATTGAATCATGAATCATGAATCAAATCATGAATCATGAATCATGAATTATGAATCATGAATTGAATCATGAATCATGAATTATGAATCATGAATTGAATCATGAATCATGAATCGAATCATGAATCATTAATCATGAATCATGAATCATTAATCATTAATCATGAATTAAATCATGAATCATGAATCATTAATTGAATCATGAATCATGAATTGAATCATAAATCATGAATCATGAATCATGAATTGAATCATGAATCATGATTCAAATCATGAATCATGAATCATGAATTATGAATCATGAATTGAATCATGAATCATGAATCATGAATCATGAATCATGAATTGAATCATAAATCATGAATCATGAATTGAATCATGAATCATGAATCATGAATCGAGTCATGAATCATGAATTGAATCATTAATCATGAATCATGAATTGAATCATTAATCATGAATCATGAATCATGAATTGAATCATGAATCATGAATTGAATCATGAATCATGAATCATTAATCATGAATTATGAATTAAATCATAAATCATGAATCATGAATCAAATCATGAATCATGAATCGAATCATGAATCATGAATCGAATCATGAATCATTAATCATGAATCATGAATCATTAATCATTAATCATGAATTAAATCATGAATCATGAATCATGAATTGAATCATGAATCATGAATCATGAATCATGAATCGAATCATGAATCATGAATCGAATCATGAATCATTAATCATGAATCATGAATCATTTATCATTAATCATGAATTAAATCATGAATCACGAATCATGAATTGAATCATGAATCATGAATCATGAATCGAATCATGAATCATGAATCGTTAATCATTAATCATGAATTAAATCATGAATCATGAATCATGAATTGAATCATGAATCATGAATCATTAATTGAATCATGAATCATGAATCGAATCATAAATCATGAATCATGAATCATGAATCATGAATCATGAATTGAATCATGAATCATGAATCGAATCATGAATCATGAATCATTAATCATTAATCATGAATTAAATCATAAATCATGAATCATGAATTGAATCATGAATCATGAATCATGAATTGAATCATGAATTATGAATTGAATCATGAATCAAATCATGAATCATGAATCATGAATTATGAATTATGAATTGAATCATGAATCATGAATTATGAATCATGAATTGAATCATGAATCATGAATCATGAATCATGAATCATGAATTGAATCATAAATCATGAATCATGAATCATGAATCATGAATTGAATCATAAATTATGAATCATGAATCATGAATTGAATCATGAATCATGAATTATGCATCATGAATTGAATCATGATTCATGAATCATGAATTGAATCATGAATCATGAATCATAAATCGAATCATGAATCATGAATTGAATCATGAATCTTGAATCATGAATCATGAATTTAATCATGAATCATGAATTGAATCATGAATCATGAATCATGAATTGAATCATAAATTATGAATCATGAATCATGAATTGAATCATGAATCATGAATTATGCATCATGAATTGAATCATGATTCATGAATCATGAATTGAATCATGAATCATGAATCATAAATCGAATCATGAATCATGAATTGAATCATGAATCTTGAATCATGAATCATGAATTTAATCATGAATCATGAATTGAATCATGAATCATGAATCATGAATCATGAATTGAATCATAAATCATGATTCATGAATCATGAATCATGAATTGAATCATGAATCTTGAATCATGAATCATGAATTGAATCATGAATCATGAATCATGAATCATGAATTGAATCATAAATCATGAATCATGATTCGAATCATAAATCATGAATCATGAATCATGAATCATGAATTGAATCATGAATCATGAATCGAATCATGAATCATGAATCATTAATCATTAATCATGAATTAAATCATGAATCATGAATCATGAATTGAATCATGAATCATGAATCATTAATTGAATCATGAATCATGAATCGAATCATAAATCATGAATCATGAATCATGAATCATGAATCATGAATTGAATCATGAATCATGAATCAAATCATGAATCATGAATCATGAATTATGAATCATGAATTGAATCATGAATCATGAATTATGAATCATGAATTGAATCATGAATCATGAATCATGAATCATGAATCATGAATTGAATCATAAATCATGAATCATGAATCATGAATCATGAATCATGAATTGAATCATAAA
Source organism: Mixophyes fleayi (assembly GCF_038048845.1). NCBI lineage: Eukaryota > Metazoa > Chordata > Amphibia > Anura > Limnodynastidae > Mixophyes > Mixophyes fleayi. The sequence continues at coordinate 4,620 of NW_027447612.1, read as the reverse complement.
TTATGAATCATGAATCATGAATCATGAATCATGAATTGAATCATGAATCATGAATTATGCATCATGAATTGAATCATGATTCATGAATCATGAATTGAATCATGAATCATGAATCATAAATCGAATCATGAATCATGAATTGAATCATGAATCTTGAATCATGAATCATGAATTAAATCATGAATCATGAATCATTAATTGAATCATGAATCATGAATTGAATCATAAATCATGAATCATGAATCATGAATTGAATCATGAATCATGAATCATGAATCGAATCATGAATCAAGAATCATGAATCAAATCATGAATCATGAATCATGAATCATGAATTGAATCATGAATCATGAATCATGAATCGAATCATGAATCATGAATTGAATCATAAATCATGAATTGAATCATAAATCATGAATAGAATCATGAATAATGAATTGAATCATGAATCATGAATTGAATCATAAATCATGAATCATGAATCATATCATAAATCATGAATCATGAATCATGAATTGAATCATGAATCATGAATCAAATCATTAATCATGAATCGAATCATGAATCATGAATCATGAATTGAATCATGAATCATGAATCAAATAATTAATCATGAATCATGAATTGAATCATGAATTATGAATCATGAATTGAATAATGAATCATGAATTATGAATCATGAATTGAATCATGAACAATGAATCATGAATCATGAATCATGAATTGAATCATAAATCATGAATCATGAATCGAATCATGAATCATGAATCATGAATCATGAATCATGAATTGAATCATGAATCATGAATTATGCATCATGAATTGAATCATGAATCTTGAATCATGAATCATGAATTGAATCATGAATCATGAATTGAATCATGAATCATGAATCATGAATTGAATCATGAATCATGATTTATGAATCGAATCATGAAACATGAATTGAATCATGAATCATGAATCATGAATTGAGTCATTAATCATGAATCATGAATCATGAATCATGAATCATGAATTGAATCATGAATCATGAATTGAATCTTGAATCATGAATCATGAATTGAATCATGAATCATGAATTGAATCATAAATTGAATCATAAATCATGAATAGAATCATGAATAATGAATTGAATCATGAATCATGAATCATGAATTGAATCATGAATCATGAATTGAATCATGAATCATGAATCATACATTGAATCATGAATCATGAATTGAATCATGAATCATGAATCATGAATCATGAATTGAATCATGAATCATGAATCATGAATTGAATCATAAATCATGAATCATGAATCGAATCATGAATCATGAATCATGAATCATGATTTGAGTCATGAATCATGAATCATGAATCGAATCATGAATCATGAATTATGAATTGAATCATAAATCATGAATCATGAATCATGAATTATGAATTGAATCATGAATCATGAATCAAATCATGAATCATGAATCATGAATCATGAATTGAATCATGAATCATGAATCATGAATTGAATCATGAATCATGAATCATGAATTAAATCATGAATCATGAATCATGAATCATGAATCGAATCATGAATCATTAATCATGAATCATGAATCATGAATCGTATCATGAATCATGAATCATTAATCATAAATCACGAATTGAATCATGAATCATGAATCATAAATTGAATCATGAATCATGAATTGAATCAGGATTTGAATCATGAATCTTGAATCATGAATTGAATCATGAATCATGAATCATGAATTAAATCATGAATCATGAATCATGAATCTAATCATGAATCATTAATCATGAATCATGAATCATGAATTGAATCATGAATCATGAATCATTAATTGAATCATGAATTATGAATCGAATCATAAATCATGAATCATGAATCATGAATCATGAATTGAATCATGAATCATGAATCAAATCATGAATCATGAATCATGAATTATGAATCATGAATTGAATCATGAATCATGAATCATGAATTGAATCATAAATCATGAATCATGAATTGAATCATGAATCATGAATCATGAATCGAATCATGAATCATGAATTGAATCATGAATAATGAATCATGAATTGAATCATTAATCATGAATCATGAATTGAATCATGAATCATGAATTGAATCTTGAATCATGAATCATGAATCATGAATCATGAATTGAATCATGAATCATGAATTGAATCATTAATCATGAATCATGAATCGAATCATGAATCAAGAATCATGAATCAAATCATGAATCATGAATTGAATCATGAATCATGAATCAAATCATGAATCATGAATCATGAATTATAAATCATGAATTATGAATCATGAATTGAATCATGAATCATGAATCATGAATCATGAATTGAATCATAAATTATGAATCATGAATCATGAATCATGAATTGAATCATGAATCATGAATTATGCATCATGAATTGAATCATGATTCATGAATCATGAATTGAATCATGAATTATGAATTGAATCATGAATCATGAATTGAATCATAAATCATGAATCATGAATCGAATCATAAATCATGATTCATGAATCATGAATCATGAATTGAATCATGAATCATGAATCATGAATCGAATCATGAATCATGAATCGAATCATGAATCATGAATCGAATCATGAATCATGAATCATAAATTAAATCATGAATCATGAATCGAATCATGAATCAGTAATCATGAATCGAATCATGAATCATGAATCATGAATCATGAATCATGAATCATTAATCATGAAATAAATTATGAATATTGAATCATGAATTATGAATCATGAATTGAATCATGAATCATGAATCATGAATTGAATCATAAATCATGAATCATGAATTGAATCATGAATCATGAATCATGAATCGAATCATGAATCATGAATTGAATCATGAATCATGAATCATGAATTGAATCATTAATCATGAATCATGAATTGAATCATGAATCACGAATCATGAATCGAATCATGAAACATGAATTGAATCTCGAATCATGAATCATGAATCATGAATCATGAATTGAATCATGAATCATGAATCATCAATTGAGTCATTAATCATGAATCATGAATCATGAATTGAATTATGAATCATGAATTGAATCTCGAATCATGAATCATGAATCATGAATTGAATCATGAATCATGAATCATGAATCATGAATCATGAATTGAATCATAAATCATGAATCATGAATCATGAATCATGAATCATGAATTGAATCATAAATTATGAATCATGAATCATGAATCATGAATCATGAATTGAATCATGAATCATGAATTATGCATCATGAATTGAATCATGATTCATGAATCATGAATTGAATCATGAATCATGAATCATAAATCGAATCATGAATCATGAATTGAATCATGAATCATGAATCATGAATCATGAATCATGAATTGAATCATAAATCATGAATCATGAATCATGAATCATGAATCATGAATTGAATCATAAATTATGAATCATGAATCATGAATCATGAATCATGAATTGAATCATGAATCATGAATTATGCATCATGAATTGAATCATGATTCATGAATCATGAATTGAATCATGAATCATGAATCATAAATCGAATCATGAATCATGAATTGAATCATGAATCTTGAATCATGAATCATGAATTAAATCATGAATCATGAATCATTAATTGAATCATGAATCATGAATTGAATCATAAATCATGAATCATGAATCATGAATTGAATCATGAATCATGAATCATGAATCGAATCATGAATCAAGAATCATGAATCAAATCATGAATCATGAATCATGAATCATGAATTGAATCATGAATCATGAATCATGAATCGAATCATGAATCATGAATTGAATCATAAATCATGAATTGAATCATAAATCATGAATAGAATCATGAATAATGAATTGAATCATGAATCATGAATTGAATCATAAATCATGAATCATGAATCATATCATAAATCATGAATCATGAATCATGAATTGAATCATGAATCATGAATCAAATCATTAATCATGAATCGAATCATGAATCATGAATCATGAATTGAATCATGAATCATGAATCAAATAATTAATCATGAATCATGAATTGAATCATGAATTATGAATCATGAATTGAATAATGAATCATGAATTATGAATCATGAATTGAATCATGAACAATGAATCATGAATCATGAATCATGAATTGAATCATAAATCATGAATCATGAATCGAATCATGAATCATGAATCATGAATCATGAATCATGAATTGAATCATGAATCATGAATTATGCATCATGAATTGAATCATGAATCTTGAATCATGAATCATGAATTGAATCATGAATCATGAATTGAATCATGAATCATGAATCATGAATTGAATCATGAATCATGATTTATGAATCGAATCATGAAACATGAATTGAATCATGAATCATGAATCATGAATTGAGTCATTAATCATGAATCATGAATCATGAATCATGAATCATGAATTGAATCATGAATCATGAATTGAATCTTGAATCATGAATCATGAATTGAATCATGAATCATGAATTGAATCATAAATTGAATCATAAATCATGAATAGAATCATGAATAATGAATA
>NW_027447611.1:0-89967 GCF_038048845.1 Mixophyes fleayi | reverse complement strand
TTGGCGTTACTTGTATGAGAGGTTAAAGGGCCCTTCTCACAAGCTTCCAGCCCATACATAGTTTTCTTTCCCATTATGAATGTTTTTAGTGCTTACTATTTTAATTCAGATCTGTATTTCATTGTAATTGTACCGGAATTTGTTTTTGGATAATTTCAAACAATTTGAGACCCACACCTGCCAAATATTGATTTACAATTTTTGATTGAATATGTATCTTTATTTTGTATAAAGGTACAGAAAACATACAATACATTACGTTCAAATGTATTACGTTGCAGCGAAGCTGTAAGCACAATACACCGTAAAACATAATCATTCATACTTTCTGGTAGCAATTCAAGACATTAGGAACAAGATATGACCAGGGATGCTGATGGGGGGTAGGGTACTAACTACCAGAGCCCTGGCATGCCAGGGGTCCAGGGCCCAGGGGAGGGCTGGCAAATTTTAGCTCAGGGGACAAGACTCGATTCAGCAGCCAATTAGGAACCTTTTAAAGGAAAAAAATGCAGGTGGCCCAGTGACCCAGCCCAAAGTAGCCCTCTATGGGACCGACCCAAGGGGGAGATGCCTCCCGGCCCCCGAACCCAGCCTGCCCCTGCCCGGGCTGCACTGCAGATCACCAAATTTTATATTTTTTTTGCTTCTTCAAGTTTATTTTAACTTTTTTGTTTTTGTTTTGTGTTTACCCAGTGTGTGTGTGTGTGTGTGTGGGGGGGGGCTGCCATGGTAGACACCATATGTAGTCTGTGCATAGGCGGCCACATCATTCATTCATAGAATATTGTACTACAGCTGAATAGATTATGCGACCACTGTGAGTAGTATGCCATGTGGCCATCTATGGAAGGACCGCATAGGCTCCCTGCACTTCATGTCTGTAAGATAGTAGCTAAATCCCCTTCCGACTTCCCCATGACAAATAAGCAAATGAGTGCTCAAAGTAGAACAAAATATTCATTAAATTCAGTTGAGAACATTGTTGGTTCTAAATATAAATGCAGTATTCTTTATCACCATCCAAAATATAAAACTAGAAATTCAACACGAAAAACGTTAAAAATCGCTATAATATTAAAAAGGCTGCCATGTCAGCTGGTGTCTTAATGGAAGAGTAGTTTGTTAAGACTATACTTTCAGGGATCATTTCTATAGTTTATACATATGGAAATGTGCTCTAAAGTGTACAGACTCACCAACCATGAGGAAGAGTTTTAGTGATTTCTCTTGAATGTGAGTGAGCTTGTAGTGCTGCTTTATGGTAGCTACTATCTGCTTTGATGACTGTTTCTCTTTTCCTTTGTGGAAGAGTAGAGAAGTGAAATCACCAGCTGAGTGGTTGGGTTTCTGAATTGTTAACAACAGAGAATGTTATGAAAGAATTTAAGCTGAGATTTCAGTATAGCTGGATTTGCTTTGCTGTTGTTTTTGTAAAGTTCTGTCTTATGATATTAGAAATGGTTTTCTTAATAAGGACAAGCTACTTTGGTCATCTGGCCTGAGATTGGTGCAGCTGAGAGAACCTGGGTTATGTGCTTCTGTTGTAGTGAGCCAAAGATATCTAAAAATCATTGAGGAATGGGAAACCTTGTTGATAGAGTAAGATGAGGACCATGTTTTTTCCAATATTTCTTTTACAGCATATTTTTGTAATAGCCTGTCCATTAGACTGGGGCCATACTTGCTCTGCACTTACTTATTTATTCATCTCTTTGGTTTGTCACCTCAACTGTTGTTTTGAATTTTACAGATTGGTGGGTGCAGATGACCCTATGAGCTCCTCACCACAATCTAGGGTAGAGGTGTGGCCTGAGGTTCCCCTTTTCAAGGGGGCGGCAAAAGTTCAGTTGCCCTGGGGAAACCTTCGACAAAACCCAGGGCTAAAGGGACACCACCGAGCTTTGCGGTGAAGGGGGGGCCAAAAGACCCTTATGGTGTTGGAGATAAAGGGGACCTTCCACTTTTAAGGAGGGCTTGATGTTCCGCACCCTGTGCACTTTTTTGTGTTTTTACACATTTTTTGCGCTCAGTGACCCGAAAGCATGATCCCAGGCTGTCAATATATAAGAGGAAATAAAAAAAATAAAAAAAAATGTAACTGGGGAAGCAATTTGTTGGTATTAGGTTATCAAAACATTTTATGTTGCATTGTTTGCGCGCCTCTGCTTGTTGGGAGTATGATGGCGTTACTTGTATGAGAGGTTAAAGGGCCCTTCTCACAAGCTTCCAGCCCATACATAGTTTTCTTTCCCATTATGAATGTTTTTAGTGCTTACTATTTTAATTCGGATCTGTATTTCATTGTAATTGTACCGGAATTTGTTTTTGGATAATTTCAAACAATTTGAGACCCACACCTGCCAAATATTGATTTACAATTTTTGATTGAATATGTATCTTTATTTTGTATAAAGGTACAGAAAACATACAATACATTACGTTCAAATGTATTACGTTGCAGCGAAGCTGTAAGCACAATACACCGTAAAACATAATCATTCATACTTTCTGGTACAATTCAAGACATTAGGAACAAGATATGACCAGGGATGCTGATGGGGGGTAGGGTACTAACTACCAGGGCTCTGGCATGCAGGGGGCCCGGGCCAGGGGAGGGCTGGCAAATTTAGCTCAGGGGACAAGACTCGATTCAGCAGCCAATTAGGATCCTCTTAAAGGAAAAAAATGCAGGTGGCCCAGTGACCCAGCCCAAAGTAGCCCTCTATGGGACCGACCCAAGGGGGAGATGCCTCCCGGCCCCCGAACCCAGCCTGCCCCTGCCCGGGCTGCACTGCAGATCACCAACTTTTTTATATTTTTTTTGCTTCTTCAAGTTTTATTTTAACTTTTTTGTTTTTGTTTTGTGTTTACCCAGTGTGTGTGTGGGGGGCTGCCATGGTAGACACCATATGTAGTCTGTGCATAGGCGGCCACATCATTCATTCATAGAATATTGTACTACAAGCTGAATAGATTATGCGACCACTGTGAGTAGTATGCCATGTGGCCATCTCTGGAAGGACCGCATAGGCTCCCTGCACTTCATGTCTGTAAGATAGTAGCTAAATCCCCTTCGACTTCCCCATGACTAATAAGCAAATGAGTGCTCAAAAGTAGAACAAAATATTCATTAAATTCAGTTGAGAACATTGTTGGTTCTAAATATAAATGCAGTATTCTTTATCACCATCCAAAATATAAAACTAGAAATTCAACACGAAAAACGTTTAAAAATCGCTATAATATTAAAAAGGCTGCCATGTCAGCTGGTGTCTTAATGGAAGAGTAGTTTGTTAAGACTATATTTTCAGGATCATTTCTATAGTTTATACATATGGAAATGTGCTCTAAAGTGTACAGACTCACCAACCATGAGGAAGAGTTTTAGTGATTTCTCTTGAATGTGAAGTGAGCTTGTAGTGCTGCTTTATGGTAGCTACTATCTGCTTTTGATGACTGTTTCTCTTTTCCTTTGTGGAAGAGTAGAGAAGTGAAATCACCAGCTGAGTGGTTGGGTTTCTGAATTGTTAACAACAGAGAATGTTATGAAAGAACTTAAGCTGAGATTTCAGTATAGCTGGATTTGCTTTGCTGTTGTTTTTGTAAAGTTCTGTCTTATGGTATTAGAAATGGTTTTCTTAATAAGGACAAGCTACTTTGGTCATCTGGCCTGAGATTGGTGCAGCTGAGAGAACCTGGGTTATGTGCTTCTGTTGTAGTGAGCCAAAGATATCTAAAAATCATTGAGGAATGGGAAACCTTGTTGATAGAGTAAGATGAGGACCATGTTTTTTCCAATATTTCTTTTACAGCATATTTTTGTAATAGCCTGTCCATTAGACTGGGGCCATACTTGCTCTGCACTTACTTATTTATTCATCTCTTTGGTTTGTCACCTCAACTGTTGTTTTTGAATTTTACAGATTGGTGGGTGCAGATGAACCTATGAGCTCCTCACCACAATCTAGGGTAGAGGTGTGGCCTGAGGTTCCCCTTTTCAAGGGGGCGGCAAAAGTTCAGTTGCCCTGGGGAAACCTTCGACAAAACCCAGGGCTAAAGGGACACCACCGAGCTTTGCGGTGAAGGGGGGCCAAAAGACCCCTTTTGGTGTTGGAGATAAAGGGGACCTTCCACTTTTAAGGAGGGCTTGATGTTCCGCACCCTGTGCACTTTTTTGTGTTTTTACACATTTTTTGCGCTCAGTGACCCGAAAGCATGATCCCAGGCTGTAAATATATAAGAGGAAATAAAAAAAATAAAAAAAAATGTAACTGGGGAAGCAATTTGTTGGTATTAGGTTATCAAAACATTTTATGTTGCATAGTTTGCGCGCCTCTGCTTGTTGGGAGTATGATGGCGTTACTTGTATGAGAGGTTAAAGGGCCCTTCTCACAAGCTTCCAGCCCATACATAGTTTTCTTTCCCATTATGAATGTTTTTAGTGCTTACTATTTTAATTCGGATCTGTATTTCATTGTAATTGTACCGGAATTTGTTTTTGGATAATTTCAAACAATTTGAGACCCACACCTGCCAAATATTGATTTACAATTTTTGATTGAATATGTATCTTTATTTTGTATAAAGGTACAGAAAATATACAATACATTACGTTCAAATGTATTACGTTGCAGCGAAGCTGTAAGCACAATACACCGTAAAACATAATCATTCATACTTTATGGTACAATTCAAGACATTAGGAACAAGATATGACCAGGGATGCTGATGGGGGGTAGGGTACTAACTACCAGGGCCCTGGCATGCCAGGGGGCCCGGGCCCAGGGGAGGGCTGGCAAATTTTAGCTCAGGGGACAAGACTCGATTCAGCAGCCAATTAGGATCCTCTTAAAGGAAAAAAATGCAGGTCCCAGTGACCCAGCCCAAAGTAGCCCTCTATGGGACCGACCCAAGGGGGAGATGCCTCCCGGCCCCCGAACCCAGCCTGCCCCTGCCCGGGCTGCACTGCAGATCACCAACTTTTTTATATTTTTTTTGCTTCTTCAAGTTTTATTTTAACTTTTTTGTTTTGTGTTTACCCAGTGTGTGTGTGGGGGGCTGCCATGGTAGACACCATATGTAGTCTGTGCATAGGCGGCCACATCATTCATTCATAGAATATTGTACTACAGCTGAATAGATTATGCGACCACTGTGAGTAGTATGCCATGTGGCCATCTATGGAAGGACCGCATAGGCTCCCTGCACTTCATGTCTGTAAGATAGTAGCTAAATCCCCTTCCGACTTCACCATGACAAATAAGCAAATGAGTGCTCAAAAGTAGAACAAAATATTCATTAAATTCAGTTGAGAACATTGTTGGTTCTAAATATAAATGCAGTATTCTTTATCACCATCCAAAATATAAAACTAGAAATTCAACATGAAAAACGTTAAAAATCGCTATAATATTAAAAAGGCTGCCATGTCAGCTGGTGTCTTAATGGAAGAGTAGTTTGTTAAGACTATACTTTCAGGGATCATTTCTATAGTTTATACATATGGAAATGTGCTCTAAAGTGTACTGACTCACCAACCATGAGGAAGAGTTTTAGTGATTTCTCTTGAATGTGAAGTGAGCTTGTAGTGCTGCTTTATGGTAGCTACTATCTGCTTTTGATGACTGTTTCTCTTTTATTTGTGGAAGAGTAGAGGAGTGAAATCACCAGCTGAGTGGTTGGGTTTCTGAATTGTTAACAACAGAGAATGTTATGAAAGAATTTAAGCTGAGATTTCAGTATAGCTGGATTTGCTTTGCTGTTGTTTTTGTAAAGTTCTGTCTTATGATATTAGAAATGGTTTTCTTAATAAGGACAAGCTACTTTGGTCATCTGGCCTGAGATTGGTGCAGCTGAGAGAACCTGGGTTATGTGCTTCTGTTGTAGTGAGCCAAAGATATCTAAAAATCATTGAGGAATGGGAAGCCTTGTTGATAGAGTAAGATGAGGACCATGTTTTTTCCAATATTTCTTTTACAGCATATTTTTGTAATAGCCTGTCCATTAGACTGGGGCCATACTTGCTCTGCACTTACTTATTTATTCATCTCGTTGGTTTGTCACCTCAACTGTTGTTTTTGAATTTTACAGATTGGTGGGTGCAGATGACCCTATGAGCTCCTCACAACAATCTAGGGTAGAGGTGTGGCCTGAGGTTCCCCTTTTCAAGGGGGCGGCAAAAGTTCAGTTGCCCTGGGGAAACCTTCGACAAAACCCAGGGCTAAAGGGACACCACCGAGCTTTGCGGTGAAGGGGGGCCAAAAGACCCCTTTTGGTGTTGGAGATAAAGGGGACCTTCCACTTTTAAGGAGGGCTTGATGTTCCGCACCCTGTGCACTTTTTTGTGTTTTTACACATTTTTTGCGCTCAGTGACCCGAAAGCATGATCCCAGGCTGTCAATATATAAGAGGAAATAAAAAAAATAAAAAAAAATGTAACTGGGGAAGCAATTTGTTGGTATTAGGTTATCAAACATTTTATGTTGCATTGTTTGCGCGCCTCTGCTTGTTGGGAGTATGATGGCGTTACTTGTATGAGAGGTTAAAGGGCCCTTCTCACAAGCTTCCAGCCCATACATACTTTTCTTTCCCATTATGAATGTTTTTAGTGCTTACTATTTTAATTCGGATCTGTATTTCATTGTAATTGTACCGGAATTTGTTTTTGGATAATTTCAAACAATTTGAGACCCACACCTGCCAAATATTGATTTACAATTTTTGATTGAATATGTATCTTTATTTTGTATAAAGGTACAGAAAACATACAATACATTACGTTCAAATGTATTACGTTGCAGCGAAGCTGTAAGCACAATACACCGTAAAACATAATCATTCATACTTTCTGGTACAATTCAAGACATTAGGAACAAGATATGACCAGGGATGCTGATGGGGGGTAGGGTACTAACTACCAGGGCCCTGGCATGCCAGGGGGCCCGGGCCCAGGGGAGGGCTGGCAAATTTTAGCTCAGGGGACAAGACTCGATTCAGCAGCCAATTAGGATCCTCTTAAAGGAAAAAAATGCAGGTGGCCCAGTGACCCAGCCCAAAGTAGCCCTCTATGGGACCGACCCAAGGGGGAGATGCCTCCCGGCCCCCGAACCCAGCCTGCCCCTGCCCGGGCTGCACTGCAGATCACCAACTTTTTTATATATTTTTTGCTTCTTCAAGTTTTATTTTAACTTTTTAGTTTTGTGTTTACCCAGTGTGTGTGTGGGGGGCTGCCATGGTAGACACCATATGTAGTCTGTGCATAGGCGGCCACATCATTCATTCATAGAATATTGTACTATATCTGAATAGATTATGCGACCACTGTGAGTAGTATGCCATGTGGCCATCTATGGAAGGACCGCATAGGCTCCCTGCACTTCATGTCTGTAAGATAGTAGCTAAATCCCCTTCCGACTTCCCCATGACAAATAAGCAAATGAGTGCTCAAAAGTAGAACAAAATATTCATTAAATTCAGTTGAGAACATTGTTGGTTCTAAATATAAATGCAGTATTCTTTATCACCATCCAAAATATAAAACTAGAAATTCAACATGAAAAACGTTAAAAATCGCTATAATATTAAAAAGGCTGCCATGTCAGCTGGTGTCTTAATGGAAGAGTAGTTTGTTAAGACTATACTTTCAGGGATCATTTCTATAGTTTATACATATGGAAATGTGCTCTAAAGTGTACAGACTCACCAACCATGAGGAAGAGTTTTAGTGATTTCTCTTGAATGTGAAGTGAGCTTGTAGTGCTGCTTTATGGTAGCTACTATCTGCTTTTGATGACTGTTTCTCTTTTCCTTTGTGGAAGAGTAGAGGAGTGAAATCACCAGCTGAGTGGTTGGGTTTCTCAATTGTTAACAACAGAGAATGTTATGAAAGAACTTAAGCTGAGATTTCAGTATAGCTGGATTTGCTTTGCCATTGTTTTTGTAAAGTTTTGTCTTATGATATTAGAAATGGTTTTCTTAATAAGGATAAGCTACTTTGGTCATCTGGCCTGAGATTGGTGCAGCTGAGAGAACCTGGGTTATGTGCTTCTGTTGTAGTGAGCCAAAGATATCTAAAAATCATTGAGAAATGGGAAACCTTGTTGATAGAGTAAGACGAGGACCATGTTTTTTCCAATATTTCTTTTACAGCATATTTTTGTAATAGCCTGTCCATTAGACTGGGGCCATACTTGCTCTGCACTTACTTATTTATTCATCTCTTTGGTTTGTCACCTCAACTGTTGTTTTTGAATTTTACAGATTGGTGGGTGCAGATGACCCTATGAGCTCCTCACCACAATCTAGGGTAGAGGTGTGGCCTGAGGTTCCCCTTTTCAAGGGGGCGGCAAAAGTTCAGTTGCCCTGGGGAAACCTTCGACAAAACCCAGGGCTAAAGGGACACCACCGAGCTTTGCGGTGAAGGGGGGCCAAAAGACCCCTTTTGGTGTTGGAGATAAAGGGTACCTTCCACTTTTAAGGAGGGCTTGATGTTCCGCACCCTGTGCACTTTTTTGTGTTTTTACACATTTTTTGCGCTCAGTGACCCGAAAGCATGATCCCAGGCTGTCAATATATAAGAGGAAATAAAAAAAATAAAAAAAAATGTAACTGGGGAAGCAATTTGTTGGTATTAGGTTATCAAAACATTTTATGTTGCATTGTTTGCGCGCCTCTGCTTGTTGGGAGTATGATGGCGTTACTTGTATGAGAGGTTAAAGGGCCCTTCTCACAAGCTTCCAGCCCATACATACTTTTCTTTCCCATTATGAATGTTTTTAGTGCTTACTATTTTAATTCGGATCTGTATTTCATTGTAATTGTACCGGAATTTTTTTTTGGATAATTTCAAACAATTTGAGACCCACACCTGCCAAATATTGATTTACAATTTTTGATTGAATATGTATCTTTATTTTGTATAAAGGTACAGAAAACATACAATACATTACGTTCAAATGTATTACGTTGCAGCGAAGCTGTAAGCACAATACACCGTAAAACATAATCATTCATACTTTCTGGTACAATTCAAGACATTAGGAACAAGATATGATCAGGGATGCTGATGGGGGGTAGGGTACTAACTACCAGGGCCCTGGCATGCCAGGGGGCCTGGGCCCAGGGGAGGGCTGGCAAATTTTAGCTCAGGGGACAAGACTCGATTCAGCAGCCAATTAGGAACCTCTTAAAGGAAAAAAATGCAGGTGGCCCAGTGACCCAGCCCAAAGTAGCCCTCTATGGGACCGACCCAAGGGGGAGATGCCTCCCGGCCCCCGAACCCAGCCTGCCCCTGCCCGGGCTGCACTGCAGATCACCAACTTTTTTATATTTTTTTTGCTGCTTCAAGTTTTATTTTAACTTTTTTGTTTTTGTTTTGTGTTTACCCAGTGTGTGTGTGGGGGGCTGCCATGGTAGACACCATATGTAGTCTGTGCATAGGCGGCCACATCATTCATTCATAGAATATTGTACTACAGCTGAATAGATTATGCGACCACTGTGAGTAGTATGCCATGTGGCCATCTATGGAAGGACCGCATAGGCTCCCTGCACTTCATGTCTGTAAGATAGTAGCTAAATCCCCTTCCGACTTCACCATGACAAATAAGCAAATGAGTGCTCAAAAGTAGAACAAAATATTCATTAAATTCAGTTGAGAACATTGTTGGTTCTAAATATAAATGCAGTATTCTTTATCACCATCCAAAATATAAAACTAGAAATTCAACACGAAAAACGTTAAAAATCGCTATAATATTAAAAAGGCTGTCATGTCAGCTGGTGTCTTAATGGAAGAGTAGTTTGTTAAGACTATACTTTCAGGGATCATTTCTATAGTTTATATATTTGGAAATGTGCTCTAAAGTGTACAGACTCACCAACCATGAGGAAGAGTTTTAGTGATTTCTCTTGAATGTGAAGTGAGCTTGTAGTGCTGCTTTATGGTAGCTACTATCTGCTTTTGATGACTGTTTCTCTTTTCCTTTGTGGAACAGTAGAGGAGTGAAATCACCAGCTGAGTGGTTGGGTTTCTGAATTGTTAACAACAGAGAATGTTATGAAAGAACTTAAGCTGAGATTTCAGTATAGCTGGATTTGCTTTGCTGTTGTTTTTGTAAAGTTCTGTCTTATGATATTAGAAATGGTTTTCTTAATAAGGACAAGCTACTTTGGTCATCTGGCCTGAGATTGGTGCAGCTGAGAGAACCTGGGTTATGTGCTTCTGTTGTAGTGAGCCAAAGATATCTAAAAATCATTGAGGAATGGGAAACCTTGTTGATAGAGTAAGACGAGGACCATGTTTTTTCCAATATTTCTTTTACAGCATATTTTTGTAATAGCCTGTCCATTAGACTGGGGCCATACTTGCTCTGCACTTACTTATTTATTCATCTCTTTGGTTTGTCACCTCAACTGTTGTTTTTGAATTTTACAGATTGGTGGGTGCAGATGACCCTATGAGCTCCTCACCACAATCTAGGGTAGAGGTGTGGCCTGAGGTTCCCCTTTTCAAGGGGGCGGCAAAAGTTCAGTTGCCCTGGGGAAACCTTCGACAAAACCCAGGGCTAAAGGGACACCACCGAGCTTTGCGGTGAAGGGGGGCCAAAAGACCCCTTTTGGTGTTGGAGATAAAGGGGACCTTCCACTTTTAAGGAGGGCTTGATGTTCCGCACCCTGTGCACTTTTTTGTGTTTTTACACATTTTTTGCGCTCAGTGACCCGAAAGCATGATCCCAGGCTTTCAATATATAAGAGGAAATAAAAAAAATAAAAAAAAATGTAACTGGGGAAGCAATTTGTTGGTATTAGGTTATCAAAACATTTTATGTTGCATTGTTTGCGCGCCTCTGCTTGTTGGGAGTATGATGGCGTTACTTGTATGAGAGGTTAAAGGGCCCTTCTCACAAGCTTCCAGCCCATACATAGTTTTCTTTCCCATTATGAATGTTTTTAGTGCTTACTATTTTAATTCAGATCTGTATTTCATTGTAATTGTACCGGAATTTGTTTTTGGATAATTTCAAACAATTTGAGACCCACACCTGCCAAATATTGATTTACAATTTTTGATTGAATATGTATCTTTATTTTGTATAAAGGTACAGAAAACATACAATACATTACGTTCAAATGTATTACGTTGCAGCGAAGCTGTAAGCACAATACACCGTAAAACATAATCATTCATACTTTCTGGTACAATTCAAGACATTAGGAACAAGATATGACCAGGGATGCTGATGGGGGGTAGGGTACTAACTACCAGAGCCCTGGCATGCCAGGGGGCCAGGGCCCAGGGGAGGGCTGGCAAATTTTAGCTCAGGGGACAAGACTCGATTCAGCAGCCAATTAGGAACCTTTTAAAGGAAAAAAATGCAGGTGGCCCAGTGACCCAGCCCAAAGTAGCCCTCTATGGGACCGACCCAAGGGGGAGATGCCTCCCGGCCCCCACACCCAGCCTGCCCCTGCCCGGGCTGCACTGCAGATCACCAACGTTTTTATATTTTTTTTGCTTCTTCAAGTTTTATTTTAACTTTTTTGTTTTTGTTTTGTGTTTACCCAGTGTGTGTGTGTGGGGGGGGGGGGGGCTGCCATGGTAGACACCATATGTAGTCTGTGCATAGGCGGCCACATCATTCATTCATAGAATATTGTACTACAGCTGAATAGATTATGCGACCACTGTGAGTAGTATGCCATGTGGCCATCTATGGAAGGACCGCATAGGCTCCCTGCACTTCATGTCTGTAAGATAGTAGCTAAATCCCCTTCCGACTTCACCATGACAAATAAGCAAATGAGTGCTCAAAAGTAGAACAAAATATTCATTAAATTCAGTTGAGAACATTGTTGGTTCTAAATATAAATGCAGTATTCTTTATCACCATCCAAAATATAAAACTAGAAATTCAACACGAAAAACGTTACAAATCGCTATAATATTAAAAAGGCTGCCATGTCAGCTGGTGTCTTAATGGAAAGTATAGTTTGTTAAGACTATACTTTCAGGGATCATTTCTATAGTTTATACATATGGAAATGTGCTCTAAAGTGTACAGACTCACCAACCATGAGGAAGAGTTTTAGTGATTTCTCTTGAATGTGAAGTGCGCTTGTAGTGCTGCTTTATGGTAGCTACTATCTGCTTTTGATGACTGTTTCTCTTTTCCTTTGTGGAAGAGTAGAGGAGTGAAATCACCAGCTGAGTGGTTGGGTTTCTTGAATTGTTAACAACAGAGAATGTTATGAAAGAACTTAAGCCGAGATTTCAGTATAGCTGGATTTGCTTTGCTGTTGTTTTTGTAAAGTTCTGTCTTATGATATTAGAAATGGTTTTCTTAATAAGGACAAGCTACTTTGGTCATCTGGCCTGAGATTGGTGCAGCTGAGAGAACCTGGGTTATGTGCTTCTGTTGTAGTGAGCCAAAGATATCTAAAAATCATTGAGGAATGGGAAACCTTGTTGATAGAGTAAGACGAGGACCATGTTTTTTCCAATATTTCTTTTACAGCATATTTTTGTAATAGCCTGTCCATTAGACTGGGGCCATACTTGCTCTGCACTTACTTATTTATTCATCTCTTTGGTTTGTCACCTCAACTGTTGTTTTTGAATTTTACAGATTGGTGGGTGCAGATGACCCTATGAGCTCCTCACCACAATCTAGGGTAGAGGTGTGGCCTGAGGTTCCCCTTTTCAAGGGGGCGGCAAAAGTTCAGTTGCCCTGGGGAAACCTTCGACAAAACCCAGGGCTAAAGGGACACCACCGAGCTTTGCGGTGAAGGGGGGCCAAAAGACCCCTTTTGGTGTTGGAGATAAAGGGGACCTTCCACTTTTAAGGAGGGCTTGATGTTCCGCACCCTGTGCACTTTTTTGTGTTTTTACACATTTTTTGCGCTCAGTGACCCGAAAGCATGATCCCAGGCTTTCAATATATAAGAGGAAATAAAAAAAATAAAAAAAAATGTAACTGGGGAAGCAATTTGTTGGTATTAGGTTATCAAAACATTTTATGTTGCATTGTTTGCGCGCCTCTGCTTGTTGGGAGTATGATGGCGTTACTTGTATGAGAGGTTAAAGGGCCCTTCTCACAAGCTTCCAGCCCATACATAGTTTTCTTTCCCATTATGAATGTTTTTAGTGCTTACTATTTTAATTCGGATCTGTATTTCATTGTAATTGTACGGAATTTGTTTTTGGATAATTTCAAACAATTTGAGACCCACACCTGCCAAATATTGATTTACAATTTTTGATTGAATATGTATCTTTATTTTGTATAAAGGTACAGAAAACATACAATACATTACGTTCAAATGTATTACGTTGCAGCGAAGCTGTAAGCACAATACACCGTAAAACATAATCATTCATACTTTATGGTACAATTCAAGACATTAGGAACAAGATATGACCAGGGATGCTGATGGGGGGGTAGGGTACTAACTACCAGGGCCCTGGCATGCCAGGGGGCCAGGGCCCAGGGGAGGGCTGGCAAATTTTAGCTCAGGGGACAAGACTCGATTCAGCAGCCAATTAGGAACCTTTTAAAGGAAAAAAATGCAGGTGGCCCAGTGACCCAGCCCAAAGTAGCCCTCTATGGGACCGACCCAAGGGGGAGATGCCTCCCGGCCGCCGAACCCAGCCTGCCCCTGCCCGGGCTGCACTGCAGATCACCAACTTTTTTATATTTTTTTTGCTTCTTCAAGTTTTATTTTAACTTTTTTGTTTTTGTTTTGTGTTTACCCAGTGTGTGTGTGTGTGGGGGGGCTGCCATGGTAGACACCATATGTAGTCTGTGCATAGGCGGCCACATCATTCATTCATAGAATATTGTACTACAGCTGAATAGATTATGCGACCACTGTGAGTAGTATGCCATGTGGCCATCTATGGAAGGACCGCATAGGCTCCCTGCACTTCATATCTGTAAGATACTAGCTAAATCCCCTTCCGACTTCACCATGACAAATAAGCAAATGAGTGCTCAAAAGTAGAACAAAATATTCATTAAATTCAGTTGAGAACATTGTTGGTTCTAAATATAAATGCAGTATTCTTTATCACCATCCAAAATATAAAACTAGAAATTCAACATGAAAAACGTTAAAAATCGCTATAATATTAAAAAGGCTGCCATGTCAGCTGGTGTCTTAATGGAAGAGTAGTTTGTTAAGACTATACTTTCAGGGATCATTTCTATAGTTTATACATATGGAAATGTGCTCTAAAGTGTACAGACTCACCAACCATGAGGAAGAGTTTTAGTGATTTCTCTTGAATGTGAAGTGAGCTTGTAGTGCTGCTTTGTGGTAACTACTATCTGCTTTTGATGACTGTTTCTCTTTTCCTTTGTGGAAGAGTAGAGGAGTGAAATCACCAGCTGAGTGGTTGGGTTTCTGAATTGTTAACAACAGAGAATGTTATGAAAGAACTTAAGCTGAGATTTCAGTATAGCTGGCTTTGCTGTTGTTTTTGTAAAGTTCTGTCATATGATATTAGAAATGGTTTTCTTAATAAGGACAAGCTACTTTGGTCATCTGGTCTGAGATTGGTGCAGCTGAGAGAACCTGGGTTATGTGCTTCTGTTGTAGTGAGCCAAAGATATCTAAAAGTCATTGAGGAATGGGAAACCTTGTTGATAGAGTAAGACGAGGACCATGTTTTTTCCAATATTTCTTTTACAGCATATTTTTGTAATAGCCTGTCCATTAGACTGGGGCCATACTTGCTCTGCACTTACTTATTTATTCATCTCTTTGGTTTGTCACCTCAACTGTTGTTTTTGAATTTTACAGATTGGTGGGTGCAGATGACCCTATGAGCTCCTCACCACAATCTAGGGTAGAGGTGTGGCCTGAGGTTCCCCTTTTCAAGGGGGCGGCAAAAGTTCAGTTGCCCTGGGGAAACCTTCGACAAAACCCAGGGCTAAAGGGACACCACCGAGCTTTGCGGTGAAGGGGGGCCAAAAGACCCCTTTTGGTGTTGGAGATAAAGGGGACCTTCCACTTTTAAGGAGGGCTTGATGTTCCGCACCCTGTGCACTTTTTTGTGTTTTTACACATTTTTTGCGCTCAGTGACCCGAAAGCATGATCCCAGGCTTTCAATATATAAGAGGAAATAAAAAAAATAAAAAAAAATGTAACTGGGGAAGCAATTTGTTGGTATTAGATTATCAAAACATTTTATGTTGCATTGTTTGCGCGCCTCTGCTTGTTGGGAGTATGATGGCGTTACTTGTATGAGAGGTTAAAGGGCCCTTCTCACAAGCTTCCAGCCCATACATAGTTTTCTTTCCCATTATGAATGTTTTTAGTGCTTACTATTTTAATTCAGATCTGTATTTCATTGTAATTGTACCGGAATTTGTTTTTGGATAATTTCAAACAATTTGAGACCCACACCTGCCAAATATTGATTTACAATTTTTGATTGAATATGTATCTTTATTTTGTATAAAGGTACAGAAAACATACAATACATTACGTTCAAATGTATTACGTTGCAGCGAAGCTGTAAGCACAATACACCGTAAAACATAATCATTCATACTTTCTGGTACAATTCAAGACATTAGGAACAAGATATGACCAGGGATGCTGATGGGGGGTAGGGTACTAACTACCAGAGCCCTGGCATGCCAGGGGGCCAGGGCCCAGGGGAGGGCTGGCAAATTTTAGCTCAGGGGACAAGACTCGATTCAGCAGCCAATTAGGAACCTTTTAAAGGAAAAAAATGCAGGTGGCCCAGTGACCCAGCCCAAAGTAGCCCTCTATGGGACCGACCCAAGGGGGAGATGCCTCCCGGCCCCCACACCCAGCCTGCCCCTGCCCGGGCTGCACTGCAGATCACCAACTTTTTTATATTTTTTTTGCTTCTTCAAGTTTTATTTTAACTTTTTTGTTTTTGTTTTGTGTTTACCCAGTGTGTGTGTGTGGGGGGGGGGGGGCTGCCATGGTAGACACCATATGTAGTCTGTGCATAGGCGGCCACATCATTCATTCATAGAATATTGTACTACAGCTGAATAGATTATGCGACCACTGTGAGTAGTATGCCATGTGGCCATCTATGGAAGGACCGCATAGGCTCCCTGCACTTCATGTCTGTAAGATAGTAGCTAAATCCCCTTCCGACTTCACCATGACAAATAAGCAAATGAGTGCTCAAAAGTAGAACAAAATATTCATTAAATTCAGTTGAGAACATTGTTGGTTCTAATTATAAATGCAGTATTCTTTATCACCATCCAAAATATAAAACTAGAAATTCAACACGAAAAACGTTACAAATCGCTATAATATTAAAAAGGCTGCCATGTCAGCTAGTGTCTTAATGGAAGAGTAGTTTGTTAAGACTATACTTTCAGGGATCATTTCTATAGTTTATACATATGGAAATGTGCTCTAAAGTGTACAGACTCACCAACCATGAGGAAGAGTTTTAGTGATTTCTCTTGAATGTGAAGTGCGCTTGTAGTGCTGCTTTATGGTAGCTACTATCTGCTTTTGATGACTGTTTCTCTTTTCCTTTGTGGAAGAGTAGAGGAGTGAAATCACCAGCTGAGTGGTTGGGTTTCTGAATTGTTAACAACAGAGAATGTTATGAAAGAACTTAAGCCGAGATTTCAGTATAGCTGGATTTGCTTTGCTGTTGTTTTTGTAAAGTTCTGTCTTATGATATTAGAAATGGTTTTCTTAATAAGGACAAGCTACTTTGGTCATCTGGCCTGAGATTGGTGCAGCTGAGAGAACCTGGGTTATGTGCTTCTGTTGTAGTGAGCCAAAGATATCTAAAAATCATTGAGGAATGGGAAACCTTGTTGATAGAGTAAGACGAGGACCATGTTTTTTCCAATATTTCTTTTACAGCATATTTTTGTAATAGCCTGTCCATTAGACTGGGGCCATACTTGCTCTGCACTTACTTATTTATTCATCTCTTTGGTTTGTCACCTCAACTGTTGTTTTTGAATTTTACAGATTGGTGGGTGCAGATGACCCTATGAGCTCCTCACCACAATCTAGGGTAGAGGTGTGGCCTGAGGTTCCCCTTTTCAAGGGGGCGGCCAAAGTTCAGTTGCCCTGGGGAAACCTTCGACAAAACCCAGGGCTAAAGGGACACCACCGAGCTTTGCGGTGAAGGGGGGCCAAAAGACCCCTTTTGGTGTTGGAGATAAAGGGGACCTTCCACTTTTAAGGAGGGCTTGATGTTCCGCACCCTGTGCACTTTTTTGTGTTTTTACACATTTTTTGCGCTCAGTGACCCGAAAGCATGATCCCAGGCTTTCAATATATAAGAGGAAATAAAAAAATAAAAAAAAATGTAACTGGGGAAGCAATTTGTTGGTATTAGGTTATCAAAACATTTTATGTTGCATTGTTTGCGCGCCTCTGCTTGTTGGGAGTATGATGGCGTTACTTGTATGAGAGGTTAAAGGGCCCTTCTCACAAGCTTCCAGCCCATACATAGTTTTCTTTCCCATTATGAATGTTTTTAGTGCTTACTATTTTAATTCGGATCTGTATTTCATTGTAATTGTACCGGAATTTGTTTTTGGATAATTTCAAACAATTTGAGACCCACACCTGCCAAATATTGATTTACAATTTTTGATTGAATATGTATCTTTATTTTGTATAAAGGTACAGAAAACATACAATACATTACGTTCAAATGTATTACGTTGCAGCGAAGCTGTAAGCACAATACACCGTAAAACATAATCATTCATACTTTCTGGTACAATTCAAGACATTAGGAACAAGATATGACCAGGGATGCTGATGGGGGGTAGGGTACTAACTACCAGAGCCCTGGCATGCCAGGGGGCCAGGGCCCAGGGGAGGGCTGGCAAATTTTAGCTCAGGGGACAAGACTCGATTCAGCAGCCAATTAGGAACCTTTTAAAGGAAAAAAATGCAGGTGGCCCAGTGACCCAGCCCAAAGTAGCCCTCTATGGGACCGACCCAAGGGGGAGATGCCTCCCGGCCCCCACACCCAGCCTGCCCCTGCCCGGGCTGCACTGCAGATCACCAACTTTTTTATATTTTTTTTGCTTCTTCAAGTTTTATTTTAACTTTTTTGTTTTTGTTTTGTGTTTACCCAGTGTGTGTGTGTGTGGGGGGGCTGCCATGGTAGACACCATATGTAGTCTGTGCATAGGCGGCCACATCATTCATTCATAGAATATTGTACTACAGCTGAATAGATTATGCGACCACTGTGAGTAGTATGCCATGTGGCCATCTATGGAAGGACCGCATAGGCTCCCTGCACTTCATATCTGTAAGATACTAGCTAAATCCCCTTCCGACTTCACCATGACAAATAAGCAAATGAGTGCTCAAAAGTAGAACAAAATATTCATTAAATTCAGTTGAGAACATTGTTGGTTCTAAATATAAATGCAGTATTCTTTATCACCATCCAAAATATAAAACTAGAAATTCAACACGAAAAACGTTAAAAATCGCTATAATATTAAAAAGGCTGCCATGTCAGCTGGTGTCTTAATGGAAGAGTAGTTTGTTAAGACTATACTTTCAGGGATCATTTCTATAGTTTATACATATGGAAATGTGCTCTAAAGTGTACAGACTCACCAACCATGAGGAAGAGTTTTAGTGATTTCTCTTGAATGTGAAGTGAGCTTGTAGTGCTGCTTTATGGTAGCTACTATCTGCTTTTGATGACTGTTTCTCTTTTCCTTTGTGGAAGAGTAGAGGAGTGAAATCACCAGCTGAGTGGTTGGGTTTCTGAATTGTTAATAACAGAGAATATTATGAAAGAACTTAAGCTGAGATTTCAGTATAGCTGGATTTGCTTTGCTGTTGTTTTTGTAAAGTTCTGTCATATGATATTAGAAATGGTTTTCTTAATAAGGATAAGCTACTTTGGTCATCTGGCCTGAGATTGGTGCAGCTGAGAGAACCTGGGTTATGTGCTTCTGTTGTAGTGAGCCAAAGATATCTAAAAATCATTGAGGAATGGGAAACCTTGTTGATAGAGTAAGACGAGGACCATGTTTTTTCCAATATTTCTTTTACAGCATATTTTTGTAATAGCCTGTCCATTAGACTGGGGCCATACTTGCTCTGCACTTACTTATTTATTCATCTCTTTGGTTTGTCACCTCAACTGTTGTTTTTGAATTTTACAGATTGGTGGGTGCAGATGACCCTATGAGCTCCTCACCACAATCTAGGGTAGAGGTGTGGCCTGAGGTTCCCCTTTTCAAGGGGGCGGCAAAAGTTCAGTTGCCCTGGGGAAACCTTCGACAAAACCCAGGGCTAAAGGGACACCACCGAGCTTTGCGGTGAAGGGGGGCCAAAAGACCCCTTTTGGTGTTGGAGATAAAGGGGACCTTCCACTTTTAAGGAGGGCTTGATGTTCCGCACCCTGTGCACTTTTTTGTGTTTTTACACATTTTTTGCGCTCAGTGACCCGAAAGCATGATCCCAGGCTTTCAATATATAAGAGGAAATAAAAAAAATTAAAAAAAATGTAACTGGGGAAGCAATTTGTTGGTATTAGGTTATCAAAACATTTTATGTTGCATTGTTTGCGCGCCTCTGCTTGTTGGGAGTATGATGGCGTTACTTGTAAGAGAGGTTAAAGGGCCCTTCTCACAAGCTTCCAGCCCATACATAGTTTTCTTTCCCATTATGAATGTTTTTAGTGCTTACTATTTTAATTCGGATCTGTATTTCATTGTAATTGTACCGGAATTTGTTTTTGGATAATTTCAAACAATTTGAGACCCACACCTGCCAAATATTGATTTACAATTTTTGATTGAATATGTATCTTTATTTTGTATAAAGGTACAGAAAACATACAATACATTACGTTCAAATGTATTACGTTGCAGCGAAGCTGTAAGTACAATACACCGTAAAACATAATCATTCATACTTTCTGGTACAATTCAAGACATTAGGAACAAGATATGACCAGGGATGCTGATGGGGGGTAGGGTACTAACTACCAGGGCCCTGGCATGCCAGGGGGCCAGGGCCCAGGGGAGGGCTGGCAAATTTTAGCTCAGGGGACAAGACTCGATTCAGCAGCCAATTAGGAACCTTTTAAAGGAAAAAAATGCAGGTGGCCCAGTGACCCAGCCCAAAGTAGCCCTCTATGGGACCGACCCAAGGGGGAGATGCCTCCCGGCCCCCGAACCCAGCCTGCGCCTGCCCGGGCTGCACTGCAGATCACCAACTTTTTTATATTTTTTTTGCTTCTTCAAGTTTTATTTTAACTTTTTTGTTTTTGTTTTGTGTTTACCCAGTGTGTGTGTGTGTGTGTGGGGGGGGGGGGCTGCCATAGTAGACACCATATGTAGTCTGTGCATAGGCGGCCACATCATTCATTCATAGAATATTGTACTACAGCTGAATAGATTATGCGACCACTGTGAGTAGTATGCCATGTGGCCATCTATGGAAGGACCGCATAGGCTCCCTGCACTTCATGTCTGTAAGATAGTAGCTAAATCCCCTTCCGACTTCCCCATGACAAATAAGCAAATGAGTGCTCAAAAGTAGAACAAAATATTCATTAAATTCAGTTGAGAACATTGTTGGTTCTAAATAGAAATGCAGTATTCTTTATCACCATCCAAAATATAAAACTAGAAATTCAACATGAAAAACGTTAAAAATCGCTATAATATTAAAAAGGCTGCCATGTCAGCTGGTGTCTTAATGGAAGAGTAGTTTGTTAAGACTATACTTTCAGGAATCATTTCTATAGTTTATACATATGGAAATGTGCTCTAAAGTGTACAGACTCACCAACCATGAGGAAGAGTTTTAGTGATTTCTCTTGAATGTGAAGTGAGATTGTAGTGCTGCTTTATGGTAGCTACTATCTGCTTTTGATGATTGTTTCTCTTTTCCTTTGTGGAAGAGTAGAGGAGTGAAATCACCAGCTGAGTGGTTGGGTTTCTGAATTGTTAACAACAGAGAATGTTATGAAAGAACTTAAGCCGAGATTTCAGTATAGCTGGATTTGCTTTGCTGTTGTTTTTGTAAAGTTCTGTCTTATGATATTAGAAATGGTTTTCTTAATAAGGACAAGCTACTTTGGTCATCTGGCCTGAGATTGGTGCAGCTGAGAGAACCTGGGTTATGTGCTTCTGTTGTAGTGAGCCAAAGATATCTAAAAATCATTGAGGAATGGGAAACCTTGTTGATAGAGTAAGATGAGGACCATGTTTTTTCCAATATTTCTTTTACAGCATATTTTTGTAATAGCCTGTCCATTAGACTGGGGCCATACTTGCTCTGCACTTACTTATTTATTCATCTCTTTGGTTTGTCACCTCAACTGTTGTTTTTGAATTTTACAGATTGGTGGGTGCAGATGACCCTATGAGCTCCTCACCACAATCTAGGGTAGAGGTGTGGCCTGAGGTTCCCCTTTTCAAGGGGGCGGCAAAAGTTCAGTTGCCCTGGGGAAACCTTCGACAAAACCCAGGGCTAAAGGGACACCACTGAGGTTTGCGGTGAAGGGGGGCCAAAAGACCCCTTTTGGTGTTGGAGATAAAGGGGACCTTCCACTTTTAAGGAGGGCTTGATGTTCCGCACCCTGTGCACTTTTTTGTGTTTTTACACATTTTTTGCGCTCAGTGACCCGAAAGCATGATCCCAGGCTGTCAATATATAAGAGGAAATAAAAAAAATAAAAAAAAATGTAACTGGGGAAGCAATTTGTTGGTATTAGGTTATCAAAACATTTTATGTTGCATTGTTTGCGCGCCTCTGCTTGTTGGGAGTATGATGGCGTTACTTGTATGAGAGGTTAAAGGGCCCTTCTCACAAGCTTCCAGCCCATACATAGTTTTCTTTCCCATTATGAATGTTTTTAGTGCTTACTATTTTAATTCGGATCTGTATTTCATTGTAATTGTACCGGAATTTGTTTTTGGATAATTTCAAACAATTTGAGACCCACACCTGCCAAATATTGATTTACAATTTTTGATTGAATATGTATCTTTATTTTGTATAAAGGTACAGAAAACATACAATACATTACGTTCAAATGTATTACGTTGCAGCGAAGCTGTAAGCACAATACACCGTAAAACATAATCATTCATACTTTCTGGTACAATTCAAGACATTAGGAACAAGATATGACCAGGGATGCTGATGGGGGGTAGGGTACTAACTACCAGGGCCCTGGCATGCCAGGGGGCCCGGGCCCAGGGGAGGGCTGGCAAATTTTAGCTCAGGGGACAAGACTCGATTCAGCAGCCAATTAGGATCCTCTTAAAGGAAAAAAATGCAGGTGGCCCAGTGACCCAGCCCAAAGTAGCCCTCTATGGGACCGACCCAAGGGGGAGATGCCTCCCGGCCCCTGAACCCAGCCTGCCCCTGCCCGGGCTGCACTGCAGATCACCAACTTTTTTATATTTTTTTTGCTTCTTCAAGTTTTATTTTAACTTTTTTGTTTTTGTTTTGTGTTTACCCAGTGTGTGTGTGGGGGGCTGCCATGGTAGACACCATATGTAGTCTGTGCATAGGCGGCCACATCATTCATTCATAGAATATTGTACTACAGCTGAATAGATTATGCGACCACTGTGAGTAGTATGCCATGTGGCCATCTATGGAAGGACCGCATAGGCTCCCTGCACTTCATGTCTGTAAGATAGTAGCTAAATCCCCTTCCGACTTCACCATGACAAATAAGCAAATGAGTGCTCAAAAGTAGAACAAAATATTCATTAAATTCAGTTGAGAACATTGTTGGTTCTAAATATAAATGCAGTATTCTTTATCACCATCCAAAATATAAAACTAGAAATTCAACACGAAAAACGTTAAAAATCGCTATAATATTAAAAAGGTTGCCCTGTCAGCTGGTGTCTTAATGGAAGAGTAGTTTGTTAAGACTATACTTTCAGGGATCATTTCTATAGTTTATACATATGGAAATGTGCTCTAAAGTGTACAGACTCACCAACCATGAGGAAGAGTTTTAGTGATTTCTCTTGAATGTGAAGTGAGCTTGTAGTGCTATTTTATGGTAGCTACTATCTGCTTTTGATGACTGTTTCTCTTTTCCTTTGTGGAAGAGTAGAGGAGTGAAATCACCAGCTGAGTGGTTGGGTTTCTGAATTGTTAACAACAGAGAATGTTATGAAAGAACTTAAGCTGAGATTTCAGTATAGCTGGATTTGCTTTGCTGTTGTTTTTGTAAAGTTCTGTCTTATGATATTAGAAATGGTTTTCTTAATAAGGACAAGCTACTTTGGTCATCTGGCCTGAGATTGGTGCAGCTGAGAGAACCTGGGTTATGTGCTTCTGTTGTAGTGAGCCAAAGATATCTAAAAATCATTGAGGAATGGGAAACCTTGTTGATAGAGTAAGACGAGGACCATGTTTTTTCCAATATTTCTTTTACAGCATATTTTTGTAATAGCCTGTCCATTAGACTGGGGCCATACTTGCTCTGCACTTACTTATTTATTCATCTCTTTGGTTTGTCACCTCAACTGTTGTTTTTGAATTTTACAGATTGGTGGGTGCAGATGACCCTATGAGCTCCTCACCACAATCTAGGGTAGAGGTGTGGCCTGAGGTTCCCCTTTTCAAGGGGGCGGCAAAAGTTCAGTTGCCCTGGGGAAACCTTCGACAAAACCCAGGGCTAAAGGGACACCACCGAGCTTTGCGGTGAAGGGGGGCCAAAAGACCCCTTTTGGTGTTGGAGATAAAGGGGACCTTCCACTTTTAAGGAGGGCTTGATGTTCCGCACCCTGTGCACTTTTTTGTGTTTTTACACATTTTTTGCGCTCAGTGACCCGAAAGCATGATCCCAGGCTGTCAATATATAAGAGGAAATAAAAAAAATAAAAAAAAATGTAACTGGGGAAGCAATTTGTTGGTATTAGGTTATCAAAACATTTTATGTTGCATTGTTTGCGCGCCTCTGCTTGTTGGGAGTATGATGGCGTTACTTGTATGAGAGGTTAAAGGGCCCTTCTCACAAGCTTCCAGCCCATACATAGTTTTCTTTCCCATTATGAATGTTTTTAGTGCTTACTATTTTAATTCGGATCTGTATTTCATTGTAATTGTACCGGAATTTGTTTTTGGATAATTTCAAACAATTTGAGACCCACACCTGCCAAATATTGATTTACAATTTTTGATTGAATATGTATCTTTATTTTGTATAAAGGTACAGAAAACATACAATACATTACGTTCAAATGTATTACGTTGCAGCGAAGCTGTAAGCACAATACACCGTAAAACATAATCATTCATACTTTCTGGTACAATTCAAGACATTAGGAACAAGATATGACCAGGGATGCTGATGGGGGGTAGGGTACTAACTACCAGGGCCCTGGCATGCCAGGGGGCCTGGGCCCAGGGGAGGGCTGGCAAATTTTAGCTCAGGGGACAAGACTCGATTCAGCAGCCAATTAGGATCCTCTTAAAGGAAAAAAATGCAGGTGGCCCAGTGACCCAGCCCAAAGTAGCCCTCTATGGGACCGACCCAAGGGGGAGATGCCTCCCGGCCCCCGAACCCAGCCTGCCCCTGCCCGGGCTGCACTGCAGATCACCAACTTTTTTATATTTTTTTTGCTTCTTCAAGTTTTATTTTAACTTTTTTGTTTTTGTTTTGTGTTTACCCAGTGTGTGTGTGTGTGGGGGGGGCTGCCATGGTAGACACCATATGTAGTCTGTGCATAGGCGGCCACATCATTCATTCATAGAATATTGTACTACAGCTGAATAGATTATGCGACCACTGTGAGAAGTATGCCATGTGGCCATCTATGGAAGGACCGCATAGGCTCCCTGCACTTCATGTCTGTAAGATAGTAGCTAAATCCCCTTCCGACTTCACCATGACAAATAAGCAAATGAGTGCTCAAAAGTAGAACAAAATATTCATTAAATTCAGTTGAGAACATTGTTGGTTCTAAATATAAATGCAGTATTCTTTATCACCATCCAAAATATAAAACTAGAAATTCAACACGAAAAACGTTAAAAATCGCTATAATATTAAAAAGGCTGCCATGTCAGCTGGTGTCTTAATGGAAGAGTAGATTGTTAAGACTATACTTTCAGGGATCATTTCTATAGTTTATACATATGGAAATGTGCTCTAAAGTGTACAGACTCACCAACCATGAGGAAGAGTTTTAGTGATTTCTCTTGAATGTGAAGTGAGCTTGTAGTGCTGCTTTATGGTAGCTACTATCTGCTTTTGATGACTGTTTCTCTTTTCCTTTGTGGAAGAGTAGAGGAGTGAAATCACCAGCTGAGTGGTTGGGTTTCTGAATTGTTAACAACAGAGAATGTTATGAAAGAACTTAAGCTGAGATTTCAGTATAGCTGGATTTGCTTTGCTGTTGTTTTTGTAAAGTTCTGTCATATGATATTAGAAATGGTTTTCTTAATAAGGACAAGCTACTTTGGTCATCTGGCCTGAGATTGGTGCAGCTGAGAGAACCTGGGTTATGTGCTTCTGTTGTAGTGAGCCAAAGATATCTAAAAATCATTGAGGAATGGGAAACCTTGTTGATAGAGTAAGACGAGGACCATGTTTTTTCCAATATTTCTTTTACAGCATATTTTTGTAATAGCCTGTCCATTAGACTGGGGCCATACTTGCTCTGCACTTACTTATTTATTCATCTCTTTGGTTTGTCACCTCAACTGTTGTTTTTGAATTTTACAGATTGGTGGGTGCAGATGACCCTAGGAGCTCCTCACCACAATCTAGGGTAGAGGTGTGGCCTGAGGTTCCCCTTTTCAAGGGGGCGGCAAAAGTTCAGTTGCCCTGGGGAAACCTTCGACAAAACCCAGGGCTAAAGGGACACCACCGAGCTTTGCGGTGAAGGGGGGCCAAAAGACCCCTTTTGGTGTTGGAGATAAAGGGGACCTTCCACTTTTAAGGAGGGCTTGATGTTCCGCACCCTGTGCACTTTTTTGTGTTTTTACACATTTTTTGCGCTCAGTGACCCGAAAGCATGATCCCAGGCTGTCAATATATAAGAGGAAATAAAAAAAATAAAAAAAAATGTAACTGGGGAAGCAATTTGTTGGTATTAGGTTATCAAAACATTTTATGTTGCATTGTTTGCGCGCCTCTGCTTGTTGGGAGTATGATGGCGTTACTTGTATGAGAGGTTAAAGGGCCCTTCTCACAAGCTTCCAGCCCATACATAGTTTTCTTTCCCATTATGAATGTTTTTAGTGCTTACTATTTTAATTCGGATCTGTATTTCATTGTAATTGTACCGGAATTTGTTTTTGGATAATTTCAAACAATTTGAGACCCACACCTGCCAAATATTGATTTACAATTTTTGATTGAATATGTATCTTTATTTTGTATAAAGGTACAGAAAACATACAATACATTACGTTCAAATGTATTACGTTGCAGCGAAGCTGTAAGCACAATACACCGTAAAACATAATCATTCATACTTTCTGGTACAATTCAAGACATTAGGAACAAGATATGACCAGGGATGCTGATGGGGGGTAGGGTACTAACTACCAGGGCCCTGGCATGCCAGGGGGCCAGGGCCCAGGGGAGGGCTGGCAAATTTTAGCTCAGGGGACAAGACTCGATTCAGCAGCCAATTAGGAACCTTTTAAAGGAAAAAAATGCAGGTGGCCCAGTGACCCAGCCCAAAGTAGCCCTCTATGGGACCGACCCAAGGGGGAGATGCCTCCCGGCCCCCGAACCCAGCCTGCCCCTGCCCGGGCTGCACTGCAGATCACCAACTTTTTTATATTTTTTTTGCTTCTTCAAGTTTTATTTTAACTTTTTTGTTTTTGTTTTGTGTTTACCCAGTGTGTGTGTGGGGGGGGGGCTGCCATGGTAGACACCATATGTAGTCTGTGCATAGGCGGCCACATCATTCATTCATAGAATATTGTACTACAGCTGAATAGATTATGCGACCACTGTGAGTAGTATGCCATGTGGCCATCTATGGAAGGACCGCATAGGCTCCCTGCACTTCATGTCTGTAAGATAGTAGCTAAATCCCCTTCCGACTTCACCATGACAAATAAGCAAATGAGTGCTCAAAAGTAGAACAAAATATTCATTAAATTCAGTTGAGAACATTGTTGGTTCTAAATATAAATGCAGTATTCTTTATCACCATCCAAAATATAAAACTAGAAATTCAACACGAAAAACGTTAAAAATCGCTATAATATTAAAAAGGTTGCCCTGTCAGCTGGTGTCTTAATGGAAGAGTAGTTTGTTAAGACTATACTTTCAGGGATTGTTTCTATAGTTTATACATATGGAAATGTGCTCTAAAGTGTACAGACTCACCAACCATGAGGAAGAGTTTTAGTGATTTCTCTTGAATGTGAAGTGAGCTTGTAGTGCTGCTTTATGGTAGCTACTATCTGCTTTTGATGACTGTTTCTCTTTTCCTTTGTGGAAGAGTAGAGGAGTGAAATCACCAGCTGAGTGGTTGGGTTTCTGAATTGTTAACAACAGAGAATGTTATGAAAGAACTTAAGCTGAGATTTCAGTATAGCTGGATTTGCTTTGCTGTTGTTTTTGTAAAGTTCTGTCTTATGATATTAGAAATGGTTTTCTTAATAAGGACAAGCTACTTTGGTCATCTGGCCTGAGATTGGTGCAGCTGAGAGAACCTGGGTTATGTGCTTCTGTTGTAGTGAGCCAAAGATATCTAAAAATCATTGAGGAATGGGAAACCTTGTTGATAGAGTAAGACGAGGACCATGTTTTTTCCAATATTTCTTTTACAGCATATTTTTGTAATAGCCTGTCCATTAGACTGGGGCCATACTTGCTCTGCACTTACTTATTTATTCATCTCTTTGGTTTGTCACCTCAACTGTTGTTTTTGAATTTTACAGATTGGTGGGTGCAGATGACCCTATGAGCTCCTCACCACAATCTAGGGTAGAGGTGTGGCCTGAGGTTCCCCTTTTCAAGGGGGTGGCAAAAGTTCAGTTGCCCTGGGGAAACTTTCGACAAAACCCAGGGCTAAAGGGACACCACCGAGCTTTGCGGTGAAGGGGGGGCCAAAAGACCCCTTTTGGTGTTGGAGATAAAGGGGACCTTCCACTTTTAAGGAGGGCTTGATGTTCCGCACCCTGTGCACTTTTTTGTGTTTTTACACATTTTTTGCGCTCAGTGACCCGAAAGCATGATCCCAGGCTGTCAATATATAAGAGGAAATAAAAAAAATAAAAAAAAATGTAACTGGGGAAGCAATTTGTTGGTATTAGGTTATCAAAACATTTTATGTTGCATTGTTTGCGCGCCTCTGCTTGTTGGGAGTATGATGGCGTTACTTGTATGAGAGGTTAAAGGGCCCTTCTCACAAGCTTCCAGCCCATACATAGTTTTCTTTCCCATTATGAATGTTTTTAGTGCTTACTATTTTAATTCGGATCTGTATTTCATTGTAATTGTACCGGAATTTGTTTTTGGATAATTTCAAACAATTTGAGACCCACACCTGCCAAATATTGATTTACAAGTTTTGATTGAATATGTATCTTTATTTTGTATAAAGGTACAGAAAACATACAATACATTACGTTCAAATGTATTACGTTGCAGCGAAGCTGTAAGCACAATACACCGTAAAACATAATCATTCATACTTTCTGGTACAATTCAAGACATTAGGAACAAGATATGACCAGGGATGCTGATGGGGGTAGGGTACTAACTACCAGGGCCCTGGCATGCCAGGGGGCCTGGGCCCAGGGGAGGGCTGGCAAATTTTAGCTCAGGGGACAAGACTCGATTCAGCAGCCAATTAGGATCCTCTTAAAGGAAAAAAATGCAGGTGGCCCAGTGACCCAGCCCAAAGTAGCCCTCTATGGGACCGACCCAAGGGGGAGATGCCTCCCGGCCCCCGAACCCAGCCTGCCCCTGCCCGGGCTGCACTGCAGATCACCAACTTTTTTATATTTTTTTTGCTTCTTCAAGTTTTATTTTAACTTTTTTGTTTTTGTTTTGTGTTTACCCAGTGTGTGTGTGTGTGGGGGGGCTGCCATGGTAGACACCATATGTAGTCTGTGCATAGGCGGCCACATCATTCATTCATAGAATATTGTACTACAGCTGAATAGATTATGCGACCACTGTGAGAAGTATGCCATGTGGCCATCTATGGAAGGACCGCATAGGCTCCCTGCACTTCATGTCTGTAAGATAGTAGCTAAATCCCCTTCCGACTTCACCATGACAAATAAGCAAATGAGTGCTCAAAAGTAGAACAAAATATTCATTAAATTCAGTTGAGAACATTGTTGGTTCTAAATATAAATGCAGTATTCTTTATCACCATCCAAAATATAAAACTAGAAATTCAACACGAAAAACGTTAAAAATCGCTATAATATTAAAAAGGCTGCCATGTCAGCTGGTGTCTTAATGGAAGAGTAGATTGTTAAGACTATACTTTCAGGGATCATTTCTATAGTTTATACATATGGAAATGTGCTCTAAAGTGTACAGACTCACCAACCATGAGGAAGAGTTTTAGTGATTTCTCTTGAATGTGAAGTGAGCTTGTAGTGCTGCTTTATGGTAGCTACTATCTGCTTTTGATGACTGTTTCTCTTTTCCTTTGTGGAAGAGTAGAGGAGTGAAATCACCAGCTGAGTGGTTGGGTTTCTGAATTGTTAACAACAGAGAATGTTATGAAAGAACGTAAGCTGGATTTGCTTTGCTGTTGTTTTTGTAAAGTTCTGTCATATGATATTAGAAATGGTTTTCTTAATAAGGACAAGCTACTTTGGTCATCTGGCCTGAGATTGGTGCAGCTGAGAGAACCTGGGTTATGTGCTTCTGTTGTAGTGAGCCAAAGATATCTAAAAATCATTGAGGAATGGGAAACCTTGTTGATAGAGTAAGACGAGGACCATGTTTTTTCCAATATTTCTTTTACAGCATATTTTTGTAATAGCCTGTCCATTAGACTGGGGCCATACTTGCTCTGCACTTACTTATTTATTCATCTCTTTGGTTTGTCACCTCAACTGTTGTTTTTGAATTTTACAGATTGGTGGGTGCAGATGACCCTATGAGCTTCTCACCACAATCTAGGGTAGAGGTGTGGCCTGAGGTTCCCCTTTTCAAGGGGGCGGCAAAAGTTCAGTTGCCCTGGGGAAACCTTC
Source organism: Mixophyes fleayi (assembly GCF_038048845.1). Classification (NCBI taxonomy): domain Eukaryota; kingdom Metazoa; phylum Chordata; class Amphibia; order Anura; family Limnodynastidae; genus Mixophyes; species Mixophyes fleayi. Next base: position 59,792 of record NW_027447611.1, on the reverse strand, counting down.
GACAAAACCCAGGGCTAAAGGGACACCACCGAGCTTTGCGGTGAAGGGGGGCCAAAAGACCCCTTTTGGTGTTGGAGATAAAGGGGACCTTCCACTTTTAAGGAGGGCTTGATGTTCCGCACCCTGTGCACTTTTTTGTGTTTTTACACATTTTTTGCGCTCAGTGACCCGAAAGCATGATCCCAGGCTTTCAATATATAAGAGGAAATAAAAAAAATAAAAAAAAATGTAACTGGGGAAGCAATTTGTTGGTATTAGGTTATCAAAACATTTTATGTTGCATTGTTTGCGCGCCTCTGCTTGTTGGGAGTATGATGGCGTTACTTGTATGAGAGGTTAAAGGGCCCTTCTCACAAGCTTCCAGCCCATACATAGTTTTCTTTCCCATTATGAATGTTTTTAGTGCTTACTATTTTAATTCGGATCTGTATTCCATTGTAATTGTACCGGAATTTGTTTTTGGATAATTTCAAACAATTTGAGACCCACACCTGCCAAATATTGATTTACAATTTTTGATTGAATATGTATCTTTATTTTGTATAAAGGTACAGAAAACATACAATACATTACGTTCAAATGTATTACGTTGCAGCGAAGCTGTAAGCACAATACACCGTAAAACATAATCATTCATACTTTCTGGTACAATTCAAGACATTAGGAACAAGATATGACCAGGGATGCTGATGGGGGTAGGGTACTAACTACCAGGGCCCTGGCATGCCAGGGGGCCTGGGCCCAGGGGAGGGCTGGCAAATTTTAGCTCAGGGGACAAGACTCGATTCAGCAGCCAATTAGGATCCTCTTAAAGGAAAAAAATGCAGGTGGCCCAGTGACCCAGCCCAAAGTAGCCCTCTATGGGACCGACCCAAGGGGGAGATGCCTCCCGGCCCCCGAACCCAGCCTGCCCCTGCCCGGGCTGCACTGCAGATCACCAACTTTTTTATATTTTTTTTGCTTCTTCAAGTTTTATTTTAACTTTTTTGTTTTTGTTTTGTGTTTACCCAGTGTGTGTGTGTGTGTGGGGGGGGCTGCCATGGTAGACACCATATGTAGTCTGTGCATAGGCGGCCACATCATTCATTCATAGAATATTGTACTACAGCTGAATAGATTATGCAACCACTGTGAGAAGTATGCCATGTGGCCATCTATGGAAGGACCGCATAGGCTCCCTGCACTTCATGTCTGTAAGATAGTAGCTAAATCCCCTTCCGACTTCACCATGACAAATAAGCAAATGAGTGCTCAAAAGTAGAACAAAATATTCATTAAATTCAGTTGAGAACATTGTTGGTTCTAAATATAAATGCAGTATTCTTTATCACCATCCAAAATATAAAACTAGAAATTCAACACGAAAAACGTTAAAAATCGCTATAATATTAAAAAGGCTGCCATGTCAGCTGGTGTCTTAATGGAAGAGTAGATTGTTAAGACTATACTTTCAGGGATCATTTCTATAGTTTATACATATGGAAATGTGCTCTAAAGTGTACAGACTCACCAACCATGAGGAAGAGTTTTAGTGATTTCTCTTGAATGTGAAGTGAGTTTGTAGTGCTGCTTTATGGTAGCTACTATCTGCTTTTGATGACTGTTTCTCTTTTCCTTTGTGGAAGAGTAGAGAAGTGAAATCACCAGCTGAGTGGTTGGGTTTCTGAATTGTTAACAACAGAGAATGTTATGAAAGAACTTAAGCTGAGATTTCAGTATAGCTGGATTTGCTTTGCTGTTGTTTTTGTAAAGTTCTGTCATATGATATTAGAAATGGTTTTCTTAATAAGGACAAGCTACTTTGGTCATCTGGCCTGAGATTGGTGCAGCTGAGAGAACCTGGGTTATGTGCTTCTGTTGTAGTGAGCCAAAGATATCTAAAAATCATTGAGGAATGGGAAACCTTGTTGATAGAGTAAGACGAGGACCATGTTTTTTCCAATATTTCTTTTACAGCATATTTTTGTAATAGCCTGTCCATTAGACTGGGGCCATACTTGCTCTGCACTTACTTATTTATTCATCTCTTTGGTTTGTCACCTCAACTGTTGTTTTTGAATTTTATAGATTGGTGGGTGCAGATGACCCTATGAGCTCCTCACCACAATCTAGGGTAGAGGTGTGGCCTGAGGTTCCCCTTTTCAAGGGGGCGGCAAAAGTTCAGTTGCCCTGGGGAAACCTTCGACAAAACCCAGGGCTAAAGGGACACCACCGAGCTTTGCGGTGAAGGGGGGCCAAAAGACCCCTTTTGGTGTTGGAGATAAAGGGGACCTTCCACTTTTAAGGAGGGCTTGATGTTCCGCACCCTGTGCACTTTTTTGTGTTTTTACACATTTTTTGCGCTCAGTGACCCGAAAGCATGATCCCAGGCTTTCAATATATAAGAGGAAATAAAAAAAATAAAAAAAAATGTAACTGGGGAAGCAATTTGTTGGTATTAGGTTATCAAAACATTTTATGTTGCATTGTTTGCGCGCCTCTGCTTGTTGGGAGTATGATGGCGTTACTTGTATGAGAGGTTAAAGGGCCCTTCTCACAAGCTTCCAGCCCATACATAGTTTTCTTTCCCATTATGAATGTTTTTAGTGCTTACTATTTTAATTCGGATCTGTATTTCATTGTAATTGTACCGGAATTTGTTTTTGGATAATTTCAAACAATTTGAGACCCACACCTGCCAAATATTGATTTACAATTTTTGATTGAATATGTATCTTTATTTTGTATAAAGGTACAGAAAACATACAATACATTACGTTCAAATGTATTACGTTGCAGCGAAGCTGTAAGCACAATACACCGTAAAACATAATCATTCATACTTTCTGGTACAATTCAAGACATTAGGAACAAGATATGACCAGGGATGCTGATGGGGGGTAGGGTACTAACTACCAGGGCCCTGGCATGCCAGGGGGCCAGGGCCCAGGGGAGGGCTGGCAAATTTTAGCTCAGGGGACAAGACTCGATTCAGCAGCCAATTAGGAACCTTTTAAAGGAAAAAAATGCAGGTGGCCCAGTGACCCAGCCCAAAGTAGCCCTCTATGGGACCGACCCAAGGGGGAGATGCCTCCCGGCCCCCGAACCCAGCCTGCCCCTGCCCGGGCTGCACTGCAGATCACCAACTTTTTTATATTTTTTTTGCTTCTTCAAGTTTTATTTTAACTTTTTTGTTTTTGTTTTGTGTTTACCCAGTGTGTGTGTGGGGGGGGGCTGCCATGGTAGACACCATATGTAGTCTGTGCATAGGCGGCCACATCATTCATTCATAGAATATTGTACTACAGCTGAATAGATTATGCGACCACTGTGAGTAGTATGCCATGTGGCCATCTATGGAAGGACCGCATAGGCTCCCTGCACTTCATGTCTGTAAGATAGTAGCTAAATCCCCTTCCGACTTCACCATGACAAATAAGCAAATGAGTGCTCAAAAGTAGAACAAAATATTCATTAAATTCAGTTGAGAACATTGTTGGTTCTAAATATAAATGCAGTATTCTTTATCACCATCCAAAATATAAAACTAGAAATTCAACACGAAAAACGTTAAAAATCGCTATAATATTAAAAAGGCTGCCATGTCAGCTGGTGTCTTAATGGAAGAGTAGTTTGTTAAGACTATACTTTCAGGGATCATTTCTATAGTTTATACATATGGAAATGTGCTCTAAAGTGTACAGACTCACCAACCATGAGGAAGAGTTTTAGTGATTTTTCTTGAGTGTGAAGTGAGCTTGTAGTGCTGCTTTATGGTAGCTACTGTCTGCTTTTGATGACTGTTTCTCTTTTCCTTTGTGGAAGAGTAGAGGAGTGAAATCACCAGCTGAGTGGTTGGGTTTCTGAATTGTTAACAACAGAGAATGTTATGAAAGAACTTAAACCGACATTTCAGTATAGCTGGATTTGCTTTGCCGTTGTCTTTGTAAAGTTCTGTCATATGATATTAGAAATGGTTTTCTTAATAAGGACAAGCTACTTTGGTCATCTGGCCTGAGATTGGTGCAGCTGAGAGAACCTGGGTTATGTGCTTCTGTTGTAGTGAGCCAAAGATATCTAAAAATCATTGAGGAATGGGAAACCTTGTTGATAGAGTAAGACGAGGACCATATTTTTTCCAATATTTCTTTTACAGCATATTTTTGTAATAGCCTGTCCATTAGACTGGGGCCATACTTGCTCTGCACTTACTTATTTATTCATCTCTTTGGTTTGTCACCTCAACTGTTGTTTTTGAATTTTACAGATTGGTGGGTGCAGATGACCCTATGAGCTCCTCACCACAATCTAGGGTAGAGGTGTGGCCTGAGGTTCCCCTTTTCAAGGGGGCGGCAAAAGTTCAGTTGCCCTGGGGAAACCTTCGACAAAACCCAGGGCTAAAGGGACACCACCGAGCTTTGCGGTGAAGGGGGGCCAAAAGACCCCTTTTGGTGTTGGAGATAAAGGGGACCTTCCACTTTTAAGGAGGGCTTGATGTTCCGCACCCTGTGCACTTTTTTGTGTTTTTACACATTTTTTGCGCTCAGTGACCCGAAAGCATGATCCCAGGCTGTCAATATATAAGAGGAAATAAAAAAAATAAAAAAAAATGTAACTGGGGAAGCAATTTGTTGGTATTAGGTTATCAAAACATTTTATGTTGCATTGTTTGCGTGCCTCTGCTTGTTGGGAGTATGATGGCGTTACTTGTATGAGAGGTTAAAGGGCCCTTCTCACAAGCTTCCAGCCCATACATAGTTTTCTTTCCCATTATGAATGTTTTTAGTGCTTACTATTTTAATTCGGATCTGTATTTCATTGTAATTGTACCGGAATTTGTTTTTGGATAATTTCAAACAATTTGAGACCCACACCTGCCAAATATTGATTTACAATTTTTGATTGAATATGTATCTTTATTTTGTATAAAGGTACAGAAAACATACAATACATTACGTTCAAATGTATTACGTTGCAGCGAAGCTGTAAGCACAATACACCGTAAAACATAATCATTCATACTTTCTGGTACAATTCAAGACATTAGGAACAAGATATGACCAGGGATGCTGATGGGGGGTAGGGTACTAACTACCAGGGCCCTGGCATGCCAGGGGGCCTGGGCCCAGGGGAGGGCTGGCAAATTTTAGCTCAGGGGACAAGACTCGATTCAGCAGCCAATTAGGATCCTCTTAAAGGAAAAAAATGCAGGTGGCCCAGTGACCCAGCCCAAAGTAGCCCTCTATGGGACCGACCCAAGGGGGAGATGCCTCCCGGCCCCCGAACCCAGCCTGCCCCTGCCCGGGCTGCACTGCAGATCACCAACTTTTTTATATTTTTTTTGCTTCTTCAAGTTTTATTTTAACTTTTTTGTTTTTGTTTTGTGTTTACCCAGTGTGTGTGGGGGGGGCTGCCATGGTAGACACCATATGTAGTCTGTGCATAGGCGGCCACATCATTCATTCATAGAATATTGTACTACAGCTGAATAGATTATGCGACCACTGTGAGTAGTATGCCATGTGGCCATCTATGGAAGGACCGCATAGGCTCCCTGCACTTCATGTCTGTAAGATAGTAGCTAAATCCCCTTCCGACTTCACCATGACAAATAAGCAAATGAGTGCTCAAAAGTAGAACAAAATATTCATTAAATTCAGTTGAGAACATTGTTGGTTCTAAATATAAATGCAGTATTCTTTATCACCATCCAAAATATAAAACTAGAAATTCAACACGAAAAACGTTAAAAATCGCTATAATATTAAAAAGGCTGCCATGTCAGCTAGTGTCTTAATGGAAGAGTAGTTTTTTAAGACTATACTTTCAGGGATCATTTCTATAGTTTATACATATGGAAATGTGCTCTAAAGTGTACAGACTCACCAACCATGAGGAAGAGTTTTAGTGATTTCTCTTGAATGTGAAGTGAGCTTGTAGTGCTGCTTTATGGTAGCTACTATCTGCTTTTGATGACTGTTTCTCTTTTCCTTTGTGGAAGAGTAGAGGAGTGAAATCACCAGCTGAGTGGTTGGGTTTCTGAATTGTTAACAACAAAGAATGTTATGAAAGAACTTAAGCTGAGATTTCAGTATAGCTGGATTTGCTTTGCTGTTGTTTTTGTAAAGTTCTGTCTTATGATATTAGAAATGGTTTTTTTAATAAGGACAAGCTACTTTGGTCATCTGGCCTGAGATTGGTGCAGCTGAGAGAACCTGGGTTATGTGCTTCTGTTGTAGTGAGCCAAAGATATCTAAAAATCATTGAGGAATGGGAAAACTTGTTGATAGAGTAAGACGAGGACCATGTTTTTTCCAATATTTCTTTTACAGCATATTTTTGTAATAGCCTGTCCATTAGACTGGGGCCATACTTGCTCTGCACTTACTTATTTATTCATCTCTTTGGTTTGTCACCTCAACTGTTGTTTTTGAATTTTACAGATTGGTGGGTGCAGATGACCCTATGAGCTCCTCACCACAATCTAGGGTAGAGGTGTGGCCTGAGGTTCCCCTTTTCAAGGGGGCGGCAAAAGTTCAGTTGCCCTGGGGAAACCTTCGACAAAACCCAGGGCTAAAGGGACACCACCGAGCTTTGCGGTGAAGGGGGGCCAAAAGACCCCTTTTGGTGTTGGAGATAAAGGGGACCTTCCACTTTTAAGGAGGGCTTGATGTTCCGCACCCTGTGCACTTTTTTGTGTTTTTACACATTTTTTGCGCTCAGTGACCCGAAAGCATGATCCCAGGCTGTCAATATATAAGAGGAAATAAAAAAAATAAAAAAAAATGTAACTGGGGAAGCAATTTGTTGGTATTAGGTTATCAAAACATTTTATGTTGCATTGTTTGCGCGCCTCTGCTTGTTGGGAGTATGATGGCGTTACTTGTATGAGAGGTTAAAGGGCCCTTCTCACAAGCTTCCAGCCCATACATAGTTTTCTTTCCCATTATGAATGTTTTTAGTGCTTACTATTTTAATTCGGATCTGTATTTCATTGTAATTGTACCGGAATTTGTTTTTGGATAATTTCAAACAATTTGAGACCCACACCTGCCAAATATTGATTTACAATTTTTGATTGAATATGTATCTTTATTTTGTATAAAGGTACAGAAAACATACAATACATTACGTTCAAATGTATTACGTTGCAGCGAAGCTGTAAGCACAATACACCGTAAAACATAATCATTCATACTTTCTGGTACAATTCAAGACATTAGGAACAAGATATGACCAGGGATGCTGATGGGGGTAGGGTACTAACTACCAGGGCTCTGGCATGCCAGGGGGCCTGGGCCCAGGGGAGGGCTGGCAAATTTTAGCTCAGGGGACAAGACTCGATTCAGCAGCCAATTAGGATCCTCTTAAAGGAAAAAAATGCAGGTGGCCCAGTGACCCAGCCCAAAGTAGCCCTCTATGGGACCGACCCAAGGGGGAGATGCCTCCCGGCCCCCGAACCCAGCCTGCCCCTGCCCGGGCTGCACTGCAGATCACCAACTTTTTTATATTTTTTTTGCTTCTTCAAGTTTTATTTTAACTTTTTTGTTTTTGTTTTGTGTTTACCCAGTGTGTGTGTGTGTGGGGGGGGCTGCCATGGTAGACACCATATGTAGTCTGTGCATAGGCGGCCACATCATTCATTCATAGAATATTGTACTACAGCTGAATAGATTATGCGACCACTGTGAGTAGTATGCCATGTGGCCATCTATGGAAGGACCGCATAGGCTCCCTGCACTTCATGTCTGTAAGATAGTAGCTAAATCCCCTTCCGACTTCACCATGACAAATAAGCAAATGAGTGCTCAAAAGTAGAACAAAATATTCATTAAATTCAGTTGAGAACATTGTTGGTTCTAAATATAAATGCAGTATTCTTTATCACCATCCAAAATATAAAACTAGAAATTCAACACGAAAAACGTTAAAAATCGCTATAATATTAAAAAGGCTGCCATGTCAGCTGGTGTCTTAATGGAAGAGTAGTTTTTTAAGACTATACTTTCAGGGATCATTTCTATAGTTTATACATATGGAAATGTGCTCTAAAGTGTACAGACTCACCAACCATGAGGAAGAGTTTTAGTGATTTCTCTTGAATGTGAAGTGAGCTTGTAGTGCTGCTTTATGGTAGCTACTATCTGCTTTTGATGACTGTTTCTCTTTTCCTTTGTGGAAGAGTAGAGGAGTGAAATCACCAGCTGAGTGGTTGGGTTTCTGAATTGTTAACAACAAAGAATGTTATGAAAGAACTTAAGCTGAGATTTCAGTATAGCTGGATTTGCTTTGCTGTTGTTTTTGTAAAGTTCTGTCTTATGATATTAGAAATGTTTTTTTTAATAAGGACAAGCTACTTTGGTCATCTGGCCTGAGATTGGTGCAGCTGAGAGAACCTGGGTTATGTGCTTCTGTTGTAGTGAGCCAAAGATATCTAAAAATCATTGAGGAATGGGAAAACTTGTTGATAGAGTAAGACGAGGACCATGTTTTTTCCAATATTTCTTTTACAGCATATTTTTGTAATAGCCTGTCCATTAGACTGGGGCCATACTTGCTCTGCACTTACTTATTTATTCATCTCTTTGGTTTGTCACCTCAACTGTTGTTTTTGAATTTTACAGATTGGTGGGTGCAGATGACCCTATGAGCTCCTCACCACAATCTAGGGTAGAGGTGTGGCCTGAGGTTCCCCTTTTCAAGGGGGCGGCAAAAGTTCAGTTGCCCTGGGGAAACCTTCGACAAAACCCAGGGCTAAAGGGACACCACCGAGCTTTGCGGTGAAGGGGGGCCAAAAGACCCCTTTTGGTGTTGGAGATAAAGGGGACCTTCCACTTTTAAGGAGGGCTTGATGTTCCGCACCCTGTGCACTTTTTTGTGTTTTTACACATTTTTTGCGCTCAGTGACCCGAAAGCATGATCCCAGGCTGTCAATATATAAGAGGAAATAAAAAAAATAAAAAAAAATGTAACTGGGGAAGCAATTTGTTGGTATTAGGTTATCAAAACATTTTATGTTGCATTGTTTGCGCGCCTCTGCTTGTTGGGAGTATGATGGCGTTACTTGTATGAGAGGTTAAAGGGCCCTTCTCACAAGCTTCCAGCCCATACATAGTTTTCTTTCCCATTATGAATGTTTTTAGTGCTTACTATTTTAATTCGGATCTGTATTTCATTGTAATTGTACCGGAATTTGTTTTTGGATAATTTCAAACAATTTGAGACCCACACCTGCCAAATATTGATTTACAATTTTTGATTGAATATGTATCTTTATTTTGTATAAAGGTACAGAAAACATACAATACATTACGTTCAAATGTATTACGTTGCAGCGAAGCTGTAAGCACAATACACCGTAAAACATAATCATTCATACTTTCTGGTACAATTCAAGACATTAGGAACAAGATATGACCAGGGATGCTGATGGGGGTAGGGTACTAACTACCAGGGCTCTGGCATGCCAGGGGGCCTGGGCCCAGGGGAGGGCTGGCAAATTTTAGCTCAGGGGACAAGACTCGATTCAGCAGCCAATTAGGATCCTCTTAAAGGAAAAAAATGCAGGTGGCCCAGTGACCCAGCCCAAAGTAGCCCTCTATGGACCGACCCAAGGGGGAGATGCCTTCCGGCCCCCGAACCCAGCCTGCCCCTGCCCGGGCTGCACTGCAGATCACCAACTTTTTTATATTTTTTTTGCTTCTTCAAGTTTTATTTTAACTTTTTTGTTTTTGTTTTGTGTTTACCCAGTGTGTGTGTGTGTGGGGGGGGCTGCCATGGTAGACACCATATGTAGTCTGTGCATAGGCGGCCACATCATTCATTCATAGAATATTGTACTACAGCTGAATAGATTATGCGACCACTGTGAGTAGTATGCCATGTGGCCATCTATGGAAGGACCGCATAGGCTCCCTGCACTTCATGTCTGTAAGATAGTAGCTAAATCCCCTTCCGACTTCACCATGACAAATAAGCAAATGAGTGCTCAAAAGTAGAACAAAATATTCATTAAATTCAGTTGAGAACATTGTTGGTTCTAAATATAAATGCAGTATTCTTTATCACCATCCAAAATATAAAACTAGAAATTCAACACGAAAAACGTTAAAAATCGCTTTAATATTAAAAAGGCTGCCATGTCAGCTGGTGTCTTAATGGAAGAGTAGATTGTTAAGACTATACTTTCAGGGATCATTTCTATAGTTTATACATATGGAAATGTGCTCTAAAGTGTACAGACTCACCAACCATGAGGAAGAGTTTTAGTGATTTCTCTTGAATGTGAAGTGAGCTTGTAGTGCTGCTTTATGGTAGCTACTATCTGCTTTTGATGACCGTTTCTCTTTTCCTTTGTGGGAGAGTAGAGGAGTGAAATCACCAGCTGAGTGGTTGGGTTTCTGAATTGTTAACAACAGAGAATGTTATGAAAGAACTTAAGCTGAGATTTCAGTATAGCTGGATTTGCTTTGCTGTTGTTTTTGTAAAGTTCTGTCTTATGATATTAGAAATGGTTTTCTTAATAAGGACAAGCTACTTTGGTCATCTGGCCTGAGATTGGTGCAGCTGAGAGAACCTGGGTTATGTGCTTCTGTTGTAGTGAGCCAAAGATATCTAAAAATCATTGAGGAATGGGAAACCTTGTTGATAGAGTAAGACGAGGACCATGTTTTTTCCAATATTTCTTTTACAGCATATTTTTGTAATAGCCTGTCCATTAGACTGGGGCCATACTTGCTCTGCACTTACTTATTTATTCATCTCTTTGGTTTGTCACCTCAACTGTTGTTTTTGAATTTTACAGATTGGTGGGTGCAGATGACCCTATGAGCTCCTCACCACAATCTAGGGTAGAGGTGTGGCCTGAGGTTCCCCTTTTCAAGGGGGCGGCAAAAGTTCAGTTGCCCTGGGGAAACCTTCGACAAAACCCAGGGCTAAAGGGACACCACCGAGCTTTGCGGTGAAGGGGGGCCAAAAGACCCCTTTTGGTGTTGGAGATAAAGGGGACCTTCCACTTTTAAGGAGGGCTTGATGTTCCGCACCCTGTGCACTTTTTTTGTGTTTTTACACATTTTTGCGCTCAGTGACCCGAAAGCATGATCCCAGGCTTTCAATATATAAGAGGAAATAAAAAAAATAAAAAAAAATGTAACTGGGGAAGCAATTTGTTGGTATTAGGTTATCAAAACATTTTATGTTGCATTGTTTGCGCGCCTCTGCTTGTTGGGAGTATGATGGCGTTACTTGTATGAGAGGTTAAAGGGCCCTTCTCACAAGCTTCCAGCCCATACATAGTTTTCTTTCCCATTATGAATGTTTTTAGTGCTTACTATTTTAATTCGGATCTGTATTTCATTGTAATTGTACCGGAATTTGTTTTTGGATAATTTCAAACAATTTGAGACCCACACCTGCCAAATATTGATTTACAATTTTTGATTGAATATGTATCTTTATTTTGTATAAAGGTACAGAAAACATACAATACATTACGTTCAAATGTATTACGTTGCAGCGAAGCTGTAAGCACAATACACCGTAAAACATAATCATTCATACCTTCTGGTACAATTCAAGACATTAGGAACAAGATATGACCAGGGATGCTGATGGGGGGTAGGGTACTAACTACCAGGGCCCTGGCATGCCAGGGGGCCAGGGCCCAGGGGAGGGCTGGCAAATTTTAGCTCAGGGGACAAGACTCGATTCAGCAGCCAATTAGGAACCTTTTAAAGGAAAAAAAATGCAGGTGGCCCAGTGACCCAGCCCAAAGTAGCCCTCTATGGGACCGACCCAAGGGGGAGATGCCTCCCGGCCCCCGAACCCAGCCTGCCCCTGCCCGGGCTGCACTGCAGATCACCAACTTTTTTATATTTTTTTTGCTTCTTCAAGTTTTATTTTAACTTTTTTGTTTTTGTTTTGTGTTTACCCAGTGTGTGTGTGGGGGGGGCTGCCATGGTAGACACCATATGTAGTCTGTGCATAGGCGGCCACATCATTCATTCATAGAATATTGTACTACAGCTGAATAGATTATGCGACCACTGTGAGTAGTATGCCATGTGGCCATCTATGGAAGGACCGCATAGGCTCCCTGCACTTCATGTCTGTAAGATAGTAGCTAAATCCCCTTCCGACTTCACCATGAGAAATAAGCAAATGAGTGCTCAAAAGTAGAACAAAATATTCATTAAATTCAGTTGAGAACATTGTTGGTTCTAAATATAAATGCAGTATTCTTTATCACCATCCAAAATATAAAACTAGAAATTCAACACGAAAAACGTTAAAAATCGCTATAATATTAAAAAGGCTGCCATGTCAGCTGGTGTCTTAATGGAAGAGTAGTTTGTTAAGACTATACTTTCAGGGATCATTTCTATAGTTTATACATATGGAAATGTGCTCTAAAGTGTACAGACTCACCAACCATGAGGAAGAGTTTTAGTGATTTTTCTTGAATGTTAAGTGAGCTTGTAGTGCTGCTTTATGGTAGCTACTATCTGCTTTTGATGACTGTTTCTCTTTTCCTTTGTGGAAGAGTAGAGGAGTGAAATCACCAGCTGAGTGGTTGGGTTTCTGAATTGTTAACAACAGAGAATGTTATGAAAGAACTTAAACCGACATTTCAGTATAGCTGGATTTGCTTTGCTGTTGTTTTTGTAAAGTTCTGTCTTATGATATTAGAAATGGTTTTCTTAATAAGGACAAGCTACTTTGGTCATCTGGCCTGAGATTGGTGCAGCTGAGAGAACCTGGGTTATGTGCTTCTGTTGTAGTGAGCCAAAGATATCTAAAAATCATTGAGGAATGGGAAACCTTGTTGATAGAGTAAGACGAGGACCATGTTTTTTCCAATATTTCTTTTACAGCATATTTTTGTAATAGCCTGTCCATTAGACTGGGGCCATACTTGCTCTGCACTTACTTATTTATTCATCTCTTTGGTTTGTCACCTCAACTGTTGTTTTTGAATTTTACAGATTGGTGGGTGCAGATGACCCTATGAGCTCCTCACCACAATCTAGGGTAGAGGTGTGGCCTGAGGTTCCCCTTTTCAAGGGGGCGGCAAAAGTTCAGTTGCCCTGGGGAAACCTTCGACAAAACCCAGGGCTAAAGGGACACCACCGAGCTTTGCGGTGAAGGGGGGCCAAAAGACCCCTTTTGGTGTTGGAGATAAAGGGGACCTTCCACTTTTAAGGAGGGCTTGATGTTCCGCACCCTGTGCACTTTTTTGTGTTTTTACACATTTTTTGCGCTCAGTGACCCGAAAGCATGATCCCAGGCTTTCAATATATAAGAGGAAATAAAAAAAATAAAAAAAAATGTAACTGGGGAAGCAATTTGTTGGTATTAGGTTATCAAAACATTTTATGTTGCATTGTTTGCGCGCCTCTGCTTGTTGGGAGTATGATGGCGTTACTTGTATGAGAGGTTAAAGGGCCCTTCTCACAAGCTTCCAGCCCATACATAGTTTTCTTTCCCATTATGAATGTTTTTAGTGCTTACTATTTTAATTCGGATCTGTATTTCATTGTAATTGTACCGGAATTTGTTTTTGGATAATTTCAAACAATTTGAGACCCACACCTGCCAAATATTGATTTACAATTTTTGATTGAATATGTATCTTTATTTTGTATAAAGGTACAGAAAACATACAATACATTACGTTCAAATGTATTACGTTGCAGCGAAGCTGTAAGCACAATACACCGTAAAACATAATCATTCATACCTTCTGGTACAATTCAAGACATTAGGAACAAGATATGACCAGGGATGCTGATGGGGGGTAGGGTACTAACTACCAGGGCCCTGGCATGCCAGGGGGCCAGGGCCCAGGGGAGGGCTGGCAAATTTTAGCTCAGGGGACAAGACTCGATTCAGCAGCCAATTAGGAACCTTTTAAAGGAAAAAAATGCAGGTGGCCCAGTGACCCAGCCCAAAGTAGCCCTCTATGGGACCGACCCAAGGGGGAGATGCCTCCCGGCCCCCGAACCCAGCCTGCCCCTGCCCGGGCTGCACTGCAGATCACCAACTTTTTTATATTTTTTTTGCTTCTTCAAGTTTTATTTTAACTTTTTTGTTTTTGTTTTGTGTTTACCCAGTGTGTGTGTGGGGGGGGCTGCCATGGTAGACACCATATGTAGTCTGTGCATAGGCGGCCACATCATTCATTCATAGAATATTGTACTACAGCTGAATAGATTATGCGACCACTGTGAGTAGTATGCCATGTGGCCATCTATGGAAGGACCGCATAGGCTCCCTGCACTTCATGTCTGTAAGATAGTAGCTAAATCCCCTTCCGACTTCACCATGAGAAATAAGCAAATGAGTGCTCAAAAGTAGAACAAAATATTCATTAAATTCAGTTGAGAACATTGTTGGTTCTAAATATAAATGCAGTATTCTTTATCACCATCCAAAATATAAAACTAGAAATTCAACACGAAAAACGTTAAAAATCGCTATAATATTAAAAAGGCTGCCATGTCAGCTGGTGTCTTAATGGAAGAGTAGTTTGTTAAGACTATACTTTCAGGGATCATTTCTATAGTTTATACATATGGAAATGTGCTCTAAAGTGTACAGACTCACCAACCATGAGGAAGAGTTTTAGTGATTTTTCTTGAATGTTAAGTGAGCTTGTAGTGCTGCTTTATGGTAGCTACTATCTGCTTTTGATGACTGTTTCTCTTTTCCTTTGTGGAAGAGTAGAGGAGTGAAATCACCAGCTGAGTGGTTGGGTTTCTGAATTGTTAACAACAGAGAATGTTATGAAAGAACTTAAACCGACATTTCAGTATAGCTGGATTTGCTTTGCTGTTGTTTTTGTAAAGTTCTGTCATATGATATTAGAAATGGTTTTCTTAATAAGGACAAGCTACTTTGGTCATCTGGCCTGAGATTGGTGCAGCTGAGAGAACCTGGGTTATGTGCTTCTGTTGTAGTGAGCCAAAGATATCTAAAAATCATTGAGGAATGGGAAACCTTGTTGATAGAGTAAGACGAGGACCATGTTTTTTCCAATATTTCTTTTACAGCATATTTTTGTAATAGCCTGTCCATTAGACTGGGGCCATACTTGCTCTGCACTTACTTATTTATTCATCTCTTTGGTTTGTCACCTCAACTGTTGTTTTTGAATTTTACAGATTGGTGGGTGCAGATGACCCTATGAGCTCCTCACCACAATCTAGGGTAGAGGTGTGGCCTGAGGTTCCCCTTTTCAAGGGGGCGGCAAAAGTTCAGTTGCCCTGGGGAAACCTTCGACAAAACCCAGGGCTAAAGGGACACCACCGAGCTTTGCGGTGAAGGGGGGCCAAAAGACCCCTTTTGGTGTTGGAGATAAAGGGGACCTTCCACTTTTAAGGAGGGCTTGATGTTCCGCACCCTGTGCACTTTTTTGTGTTTTTACACATTTTTTGCGCTCAGTGACCCGAAAGCATGATCCCAGGCTGTCAATATATAAGAGGAAATAAAAAAAATAAAAAAAAATGTAACTGGGGAAGCAATTTGTTGGTATTAGGTTATCAAAACATTTTATGTTGCATTGTTTGCGTGCCTCTGCTTGTTGGGAGTATGATGGCGTTACTTGTATGAGAGGTTAAAGGGCCCTTCTCACAAGCTTCCAGCCCATACATAGTTTTCTTTCCCATTATGAATGTTTTTAGTGCTTACTATTTTAATTCGGATCTGTATTTCATTGTAATTGTACCGGAATTTGTTTTTGGATAATTTCAAACAATTTGAGACCCACACCTGCCAAATATTGATTTACAATTTTTGATTGAATATGTATCTTTATTTTGTATAAAGGTACAGAAAACATACAATACATTACGTTCAAATGTATTACGTTGCAGCGAAGCTGTAAGCACAATACACCGTAAAACATAATCATTCATACTTTCTGGTACAATTCAAGACATTAGGAACAAGATATGACCAGGGATGCTGATGGGGGGTAGGGTACTAACTACCAGGGCCCTGGCATGCCAGGGGGCCTGGGCCCAGGGGAGGGCTGGCAAATTTTAGCTCAGGGGACAAGACTCGATTCAGCAGCCAATTAGGATCCTCTTAAAGGAAAAAAATGCAGGTGGCCCAGTGACCCAGCCCAAAGTAGCCCTCTATGGGACCGACCCAAGGGGGAGATGCCTCCCGGCCCCCGAACCCAGCCTGCCCCTGCCCGGGCTGCACTGCAGATCACTAACTTTTTTATATTTTTTTTGCTTCTTCAAGTTTTATTTTAACTTTTTTGTTTTTGTTTTGTGTTTACCCAGTGTGTGTGTGTGTGTGGGGGGGGGGGCTGCCATGGTAGACACCATATGTAGTCTGTGCATAGGCGGCCACATCATTCATTCATAGAATATTGTACTACAGCTGAATAGATTATGCGAACACTGTGAGTAGTATGCCATGTGGCCATCTATGGAAGGACCGCATAGGCTCCCTGCACTTCATGTCTGTAAGATAGTAGCTAAATCCCCTTCCGACTTCACCATGACAAATAAGCAAATGAGTGCTCAAAAGTAGAACAAAATATTCATTAAATTCAGTTGAGAACATTGTTGGTTCTAAATATAAATGCAGTATTCTTTATCACCATCCAAAATATAAAACTAGAAATTCAACACGAAAAACGTTAAAAATCGCTATAATATTAAAAAGGCTGCCATGTCAGCTGGTGTCTTAATGGAAGAGTAGTTTGTTAAGACTATACTTTCAGGGATCATTTCTATAGTGTATACATTTTGAAACGTGCTCTAAAGTGTACAGACTCACCAACCATGAGGAAGAGTTTTAGTGATTTCTCTTGAATGTGAAGTGAGCTTGTAGTGCTGCTTTATGGTAGCTACTATCTGCTTTTGATGACTGTTTCTCTTTTCCTTTGTGGAAGAGTAGAGGAGTGAAATCACCAGCTGAGTGGTTGGGTTTCTGAATTGTTAACAACAGAGAATGTTATGAAAGAACTTAAGCTGAGATTTCAGTATAGCTGGATTTGCTTTGCTGTTGTTTTTGTAAAGTTCTGTCTTATGATATTAGAAATGGTTTTTTTAATAAGGACAAGCTACTTTGGTCATCTGGCCTGAGATTGGTGCAGCTGAGAGAACCTGGGTTATGTGCTTCTGTTGTAGTGAGCCAAAGATATCTAAAAATCATTGAGGAATGGGAAAACTTGTTGATAGAGTAAGACGAGGACCATGTTTTTTCCAATATTTCTTTTACAGCATATTTTTGTAATAGCCTGTCCATTAGACTGGGGCCATACTTGCTCTGCACTTACTTATTTATTCATCTCTTTGGTTTGTCACCTCAACTGTTGTTTTTGAATTTTACAGATTGGTGGGTGCAGATGACCCTATGAGCTCCTCACCACAATCTAGGGTAGAGGTGTGGCCTGAGGTTCCCCTTTTCAAGGGGGCGGCAAAAGTTCAGTTGCCCTGGGGAAACCTTCGACAAAACCCAGGGCTAAAGGGACACCACTGAGCTTTGCGGTGAAGGGGGGGCCAAAAGACCCCTTTTGGTGTTGGAGATAAAGGGGACCTTCCACTTTTAAGGAGGGCTTGATGTTCCGCACCCTGTGCACTTTTTTGTGTTTTTACACATTTTTTGCGCTCAGTGACCCGAAAGCATGATCCCAGGCTTTCAATATATAAGAGGAAATAAAAAAAATAAAAAAAAATGTAACTGGGGAAGCAATTTGTTGGTATTAGGTTATCAAAACATTTTATGTTGCATTGTTTGCGCGCCTCTGCTTGTTGGGAGTATGATGGCGTTACTTGTATGAGAGGTTAAAGGGCCCTTCTCACAAGCTTCCAGCCCATACATAGTTTTCTTTCCCATTATGAATGTTTTTAGTGCTTACTATTTTAATTCGGATCTGTATTTCATTGTAATTGTACCGGAATTTGTTTTTGGATAATTTCAAATAATTTGAGACCCACACCTGCCAAATATTGATTTACAATTTTTGATTGAATATGTATCTTTATTTTGTATAAAGGTACAGAAAACATACAATACATTACGTTCAAATGTATTACGTTGCAGCGAAGCTGTAAGCACAATACACCGTAAAACATAAGCATTCATACTTTCTGGTACAATTCAAGACATTAGGAACAAGATATGACCAGGGATGCTGATGGGGGGTAGGGTACTAACTACCAGGGCCCTGGCATGCCAGGGGGCCAGGGCCCAGGGGAGGGCTGGCAAATTTTAGCTCAGGGGACAAGACTCGATTCAGCAGCCAATTAGGAACCTTTTAAAGGAAAAAAATGCAGGTGGCCCAGTGACCCAGCCCAAAGTAGCCCTCTATGGGACCGAACCAAGGGGGAGATGCCTCCCGGCCCCCGAACCCAGCCTGCCCCTGCCCGGGCTGCACTGCAGATCACCAACTTTTTTATATTTTTTTTGCTTCTTCAAGTTTTATTTTAACTTTTTTGTTTTTGTTTTGTGTTTACCCAGTGTGTGTGGGGGGCTGCCATGGTAGACACCATATGTAGTCTGTGCATAGGCGGCCACATCATTCATTCATAGAATATTGTACTACAGCTGAATAGATTATGCGACCACTGTGAGTAGTATGCCATGTGGCCATCTATGGAAGGACCGCATAGGCTCCCTGCACTTCATGTCTGTAAGATAGTAGCTAAATCCCCTTCCGACTTCACCATGACAAATAAGCAAATGAGTGCTCAAAAGTAGAACAAAATATTCATTAAATTCAGTTGAGAACATTGTTGGTTCTAAATATAAATGCAGTATTCTTTATCACCATCCAAAATATAAAACTAGAAATTCAACACGAAAAACGTTAAAAATCGCTATAATATTAAAAAGGCTGCCATGTCAGCTGGTGTCTTAATGGAAGAGTAGTTTGTTAAGACTATACTTTCAGGGATCATTTCTATAGTGTATACATTTTGAAACGTGCTCTAAAGTGTACAGACTCACCAACCATGAGGAAGAGTTTTAGTGATTTCTCTTTAATGTGAAGTGAGCTTGTAGTGCTGCTTTATGGTAGCTACTATCTGCTTTTGATGACTGTTTCTCTTTTCCTTTGTGGAAGAGTAGAGGAGTGAAATCACCAGCTGAGTGGTTGGGTTTCTGAATTGTTAACAACAGAGAATGTTATGAAAGAACTTAAGCTGAGATTTCAGTATAGCTGGATTTGCTTTGCTGTTGTTTTTGTAAAGTTCTGTCTTATGATATTAGAAATGGTTTTTTTAATAAGGACAAGCTACTTTGGTCATCTGGCCTGAGATTGGTGCAGCTGAGAGAACCTGGGTTATGTGCTTCTGTTGTAGTGAGCCAAAGATATCTAAAAATCATTGAGGAATGGGAAACCTTGTTGATAGAGTAAGACGAGGACCATGTTTTTTCCAATATTTCTTTTACAGCATATTTTTGTAATAGCCTGTCCATTAGACTGGGGCCATACTTGCTCTGCACTTACTTATTTATTCATCTCTTTGGTTTGTCACCTCAACTGTTGTTTTTGAATTTTACAGATTGGTGGGTGCAGATGACCCTATGAGCTCCTCACCACAATCTAGGGTAGAGGTGTGGCCTGAGGTTCCCCTTTTCAAGGGGGCGGCAAAAGTTCAGTTGCCCTGGGGAAACCTTCGACAAAACCCAGGGCTAAAGGGACACCACTGAGCTTTGCGGTGAAGGGGGGGCCAAAAGACCCCTTTTGGTGTTGGAGATAAAGGGGACCTTCCACTTTTAAGGAGGGCTTGATGTTCCGCACCCTGTGCACTTTTTTGTGTTTTTACACATTTTTTGCGCTCAGTGACCCGAAAGCATGATCCCAGGCTTTCAATATATAAGAGGAAATAAAAAAAATAAAAAAAAATGTAACTGGGGAAGCAATTTGTTGGTATTAGGTTATCAAAACATTTTATGTTGCATTGTTTGCGCGCCTCTGCTTGTTGGGAGTATGATGGCGTTACTTGTATGAGAGGTTAAAGGGCCCTTCTCACAAGCTTCCAGCCCATACATAGTTTTCTTTCCCATTATGAATGTTTTTAGTGCTTACTATTTTAATTCGGATCTGTATTTCATTGTAATTGTACCGGAATTTGTTTTTGGATAATTTCAAACAATTTGAGACCCACACCTGCCAAATATTGATTTACAATTTTTGATTGAATATGTATCTTTATTTTGTATAAAGGTACAGAAAACATACAATACATTACGTTCAAATGTATTACGTTGCAGCGAAGCTGTAAGCACAATACACCGTAAAACATAATCATTCATACTTTCTGGTACAATTCAAGACATTAGGAACAAGATATGACCAGGGATGCTGATGGGGGGTAGGGTACTAACTACCAGGGCCCTGGCATGCCAGGGGGCCCGGGCCCAGGGGAGGGCTGGCAAATTTTAGCTCAGGGGACAAGACTCGATTCAGCAGCCAATTAGGAACCTTTTAAAGGAAAAAAATGCAGGTGGCCCAGTGACCCAGCCCAAAGTAGCCCTCTATGGGACCGACCCAAGGGGGAGATGCCTCCCGGCCCCCGAACCCAGCCTGCCCCTGCCCGGGCTGCACTGCAGATCACCAACTTTTTTATATTTTTTTTGCTTCTTCAAGTTTTATTTTAACTTTTTTGTTTTTGTTTTGTGTTTACCCAGTGTGTGTGTGTGTGTGGGGGGGGGGGGGCTGCCATGGTAGACACCATATGTAGTCTGTGCATAGGCGGCCACATCATTCATTCATAGAATATTGTACTACAGCTGAATAGATTATGCGACCACTGTGAGTAGTATGCCATGTGGCCATCTATGGAAGGACCGCATAGGCTCCCTGCACTTCATGTCTGTAAGATAGTAGCTAAATCCCCTTCCGACTTCACCATGACAAATAAGCAAATGAGTGCTCAAAAGTAGAACAAAATATTCATTAAATTCAGTTGAGAACATTGTTGGTTCTAAATATAAATGCAGTATTCTTTATCACCATCCAAAATATAAAACTAGAAATTCAACACGAAAAACGTTAAAAATCGCTATAATATTAAAAAGGCTGCCATGTCAGCTGGTGTCTTAATGGAAGAGTAGTTTGTTAAGACTATACTTTCAGGGATCATTTCTATAGTTTATACATATGGAAATGTGCTCTAAAGTGTACAGACTCACCAACCATGAGGAAGAGTTTTAGTGATTTCTCTTGAATGTGAAGTAAGCTTGTAGTGCTGCTTTATGGTAGCTACTATCTGCTTTTGATGACTGTTTCTCTTTTCCTTTGTGGAAGAGTAGAGGAGTGAAATCACCAGCTGAGTGGTTGGGTTTCTGAATTGTTAACAACAGAGAATGTTATGAAAGAACTTAAGCTGAGATTTCAGTATAGCTGGATTTGCTTTGCTGTTGTTTTTGTAAAGTTCTGTCTTATGATATTAGAAATGGTTTTCTTAACAAGGACAAGCTACTTTGGTCATCTGGCCTGAGATTGGTGCAGCTGAGAGAACCTGGGTTATGTGCTTCTGTTGTAGTGAGCCAAAGATATCTAAAAATCATTGAGGAATGGGAAACCTTGTTGATAGAGTAAGATGAGGACCATGTTTTTTCCAATATTTCTTTTACAGCATATTTTTGTAATAGCCTGTCCATTAGACTGGGGCCATACTTGCTCTGCACTTACTTATTTATTCATCTCTTTGGTTTGTCACCTCAACTGTTGTTTTTGAATTTTACAGATTGGTGGGTGCAGATGACCCTATGAGCTCCTCACCACAATCTTGGGTAGAGGTGTGGCCTGAGGTTCCCCTTTTCAAGGGGGCGGCAAAAGTTCAGTTGCCCTGGGGAAACCTTCGACAAAACCCAGGGCTAAAGGGACACCACCGAGCTTTGCAGTGAAGGGGGGCCAAAAGACCCCTTTTGGTGTTGGAGATAAAGGGGACCTTCCACTTTTAAGGAGGGCTTGATGTTCCGCACCCTGTGCACTTTTTTGTGTTTTTACACATTTTTTGCGCTCAGTGACCCGAAAGCATGATCCCAGGCTTTCAATATATAAGAGGAAATAAAAAAAATAAAAAAAAATGTAACTGGGGAAGCAATTTGTTGGTATTAGGTTATCAAAACGTTTTATGTTGCATTGTTTGCGCGCCTCTGCTTGTTGGGAGTATGACGGCGTTACTTGTATGAGAGGTTAAAGGGCCCTTCTCACAAGCTTCCAGCCCATACATAGTTTTCTTTCCCATTATGAATGTTTTAGTGCTTACTATTTTAATTCGGATCTGTATTTCATTGTAATTGTACCGGAATTTGTTTTTGGATACTTTCAAACAATTTGAGACCCACACCTGCCAAATATTGATTTACAATTTTTGATTGAATATGTATCTTTATTTTGTATAAAGGTACAGAAAACATACAATACATTACGTTCAAATGTATTACGTTGCAGCGAAGCTGTAAGCACAATACACCGTAAAACATAATCATTCATACTTTCTGGTACAATTCAAGACATTAGGAACAAGATATGACCAGGGATGCTGATGGGGGGTAGGGTACTAACTACCAGGGCCCTGGCATGCCAGGGGGCCCGGGCCCAGGGGAGGGCTGGCAAATTTTAGCTCAGGGGACAAGACTCGATTCAGCAGCCAATTAGGAACCTTTTAAAGGAAAAAAATGCAGGTGGCCCAGTGACCCAGCCCAAAGTAGCCCTCTATGGGACCGACCCAAGGGGGAGATGCCTCCCGGCCCCGAACCCAGCCTGCCCCTGCCCGGGCTGCACTGCAGATCACTAACTTTTTTATATTTTTTTTGCTTCTTCAAGTTTTATTTTAACTTTTTTGTTTTTGTTTTGTGTTTACCCAGTGTGTGTGTGTGTGTGGGGGGGGGGGGGCTGCCATGGTAGACACCATATGTAGTCTGTGCATAGGCGGCCACATCATTCATTCATAGAATATTGTACTACAGCTGAATAGATTATGCGAACACTGTGAGTAGTATGCCATGTGGCCATCTATGGAAGGACCGCATAGGCTCCCTGCACTTCATGTCTGTAAGATAGTAGCTAAATCCCCTTCCGACTTCACCATGACTAATAAGCAAATGAGTGCTCAAAAGTAGAACAAAATATTCATTAAATTCAGTTGAGAACATTGTTGGTTCTAAATATAAATGCAGTATTCTTTATCACCATCCAAAATATAAAACTAGAAATTCAACACGAAAAACGTTAAAAATCGCTATAATATTAAAAAGGCTGCCATGTCAGCTGGTGTCTTAATGGAAGAGTAGTTTGTTAAGACTATACTTTCAGGGATCATTTCTATAGTTTATACATATGGAAATGTGCTCTAATGTGTACAGACTCACCAACCATGAGGAAGAGTTTTAGTGATTTCTCTTGAATGTGAAGTAAGCTTGCAGTGCTGCTTTATGGTAGCTACTATTTGCTTTTGATGACTGTTTCTCTTTTCCTTTGTGGAAGAGTAGAGGAGTGAAATCACCAGCTGAGTGGTTGGGTTTCTGAATTGTTAACAACAGAGAATGTTATGAAAGAACTTAAGCTGAGATTTCAGTATAGCTGGATTTGCTTTGCTGTTGTTTTTGTAAAGTTCTGTCTTATGATATTAGAAATGGTTTTCTTAACAAGGACAAGCTACTTTGGTCATCTGGCCTGAGATTGGTGCAGCTGAGAGAACCTGGGTTATGTGCTTCTGTTGTAGTGAGCCAAAGATATCTAAAAATCATTGAGGAATGGGAAACCTTGTTGATAGAGTAAGATGAGGACCATGTTTTTTCCAATATTTCTTTTACAGCATATTTTTGTAATAGCCTGTCCATTAGACTGGGGCCATACTTGCTCTGCACTTACTTATTTATTCATCTCTTTGGTTTGTCACCTCAACTGTTGTTTTTGAATTTTACAGATTGGTGGGTGCAGATGACCCTATGAGCTCCTCACCACAATCTTGGGTAGAGGTGTGGCCTGAGGTTCCCCTTTTCAAGGGGGCGGCAAAAGTTCAGTTGCCCTGGGGAAACCTTCGACAAAACCCAGGGCTAAAGGGACACCACCGAGCTTTGCAGTGAAGGGGGGCCAAAAGACCCCTTTTGGTGTTGGAGATAAAGGGGACCTTCCACTTTTAAGGAGGGCTTGATGTTCCGCACCCTGTGCCCTTTTTTGTGTTTTTACACATTTTTTGCGCTCAGTGACCCGAAAGCATGATCCCAGGCTTTCAATATATAAGAGGAAATAAAAAAAATAAAAAAAAATGTAACTGGGGAAGCAATTTGTTGGTATTAGGTTATCAAAACGTTTTATGTTGCATTGTTTGCGCGCCTCTGCTTGTTGGGAGTATGACGGCGTTACTTGTATGAGAGGTTAAAGGGCCCTTCTCACAAGCTTCCAGCCCATACATAGTTTTCTTTCCCATTATGAATGTTTTAGTGCTTACTATTTTAATTCGGATCTGTATTTCATTGTAATTGTACCGGAATTTGTTTTTGGATAATTTCAAACAATTTGAGACCCACACCTGCCAAATATTGATTTACAATTTTTGATTGAATATGTATCTTTATTTTGTATAAAGGTACAGAAAACATACAATACATTACGTTCAAATGTATTACGTTGCAGCGAAGCTGTAAGCACAATACACCGTAAAACATAATCATTCATACTTTCTGGTACAATTCAAGACATTAGGAACAAGATATGACCAGGGATGCTGATGGGGGGTAGGGTACTAACTACCAGGGCCCTGGCATGCCAGGGGGCCCGGGCCCAGGGGAGGGCTGGCAAATTTTAGCTCAGGGGACAAGACTCGATTCAGCAGCCAATTAGGAACCTTTTAAAGGAAAAAAATGCAGGTGGCCCAGTGACCCAGCCCAAAGTAGCCCTCTATGGGACCGACCCAAGGGGGAGATGCCTCCCGGCCCCGAACCCAGCCTGCCCCTGCCCGGGCTGCACTGCAGATCACTAACTTTTTTATATTTTTTTTGCTTCTTCAAGTTTTATTTTAACTTTTTTGTTTTTGTTTTGTGTTTACCCAGTGTGTGTGTGGGGGGCTGCCATGGTAGACACCATATGTAGTCTGTGCATAGGCGGCCACATCATTCATTCATAGAATATTGTACTACAGCTGAATAGATTATGCGACCACTGTGAGTAGTATGCCATGTGGCCATCTATGGAAGGACCGCATAGGCTCCCTGCACTTCATGTCTGTAAGATATTAGCTAAATCCCCTTCCGACTTCACCATGACAAATAAGCAAATGAGTGCTCAAAAGTAGAACAAAATATTCATTAAATTCAGTTGAGAACATTGTTGGTTCTAAATATAAATGCAGTATTCTTTATCACCATCCAAAATATAAAACTAGAAATTCAACACGAAAAACGTTAAAAATCGCTATAATATTAAAAAGGCTGCCATGTCAGCTGGTGTCTTAATGGAAGAGTAGTTTGTTAAGACTATACTTTCAGGGATCATTTCTATAGTTTATACATATGGAAATGTGCTCTAAAGTGTACAGACTCACCAACCATGAGGAAGAGTTTTAGTGATTTTTCTTGAATGTGAAGTGAGCTTGTAGTGCTGCTTTATGGTAGCTACTGTCTGCTTTTGATGACTGTTTCTCTTTTCCTTTGTGGAAGAGTAGAGGAGTGAAATTACCAGCTGAGTGGTTGGGTTTCTGAATTGTTAACAACAGAGAATGTTATGAAAGAACTTAAACCGACATTTCAGTATAGCTGGATTTGCTTTGCTGTTGTTTTTGTAAAGTTCTGTCATATGATATTAGAAATGGTTTTCTTAATAAGGACAAGCTACTTTGGTCATCTGGCCTGAGATTGGTGCAGCTGAGAGAACCTGGGTTATGTGCTTCTGTTGTAGTGAGCCAAAGATATCTAAAAATCATTGAGGAATGGGAAACCTTGTTGATAGAGTAAGACGAGGACCATGTTTTTTCCAATATTTCTTTTACAGCATATTTTTGTAATAGCCTGTCCATTAGACTGGGGCCATACTTGCTCTGCACTTACTTATTTATTCATCTCTTTGGTTTGTCACCTCAACTGTTGTTTTTGAATTTTACAGATTGGTGGGTGCAGATGACCCTATGAGCTCCTCACCACAATCTAGGGTAGAGGTGTGGCCTGAGGTTCCCCTTTTCAAGGGGGCGGCAAAAGTTCAGTTGCCCTGGGGAAACCTTCGACAAAACCCAGGGCTAAAGGGACACCACCGAGCTTTGCGGTGAAGGGGGGCCAAAAGACCCCTTTTGGTGTTGGAGATAAAGGGGACCTTCCACTTTTAAGGAGGGCTTGATGTTCCGCACCCTGTGCACTTTTTTGTGTTTTTACACATTTTTTGCGCTCAGTGACCCGAAAGCATGATCCCAGGCTGTCAATATATAAGAGGAAATAAAAAAAATAAAAAAAAATGTAACTGGGGAAGCAATTTGTTGGTATTAGGTTATCAAAACATTTTATGTTGCATTGTTTGCGTGCCTCTGCTTGTTGGGAGTATGATGGCGTTACTTGTATGAGAGGTTAAAGGGCCCTTCTCACAAGCTTCCAGCCCATACATAGTTTTCTTTCCCATTATGAATGTTTTTAGTGCTTACTATTTTAATTCGGATCTGTATTTCATTGTAATTGTACCGGAATTTGTTTTTGGATAATTTCAAACAATTTGAGACCCACACCTGCCAAATATTGATTTACAATTTTTGATTGAATATGTATCTTTATTTTGTATAAAGGTACAGAAAACATACAATACATTACGTTCAAATGTATTACGTTGCAGCGAAGCTGTAAGCACAATACACCGTAAAACATAATCATTCATACTTTCTGGTACAATTCAAGACATTAGGAACAAGATATGACCAGGGATGCTGATGGGGGGTAGGGTACTAACTACCAGGGCCCTGGCATGCCAGGGGGCCTGGGCCCAGGGGAGGGCTGGCAAATTTTAGCTCAGGGGACAAGACTCGATTCAGCAGCCAATTAGGATCCTCTTAAAGGAAAAAAATGCAGGTGGCCCAGTGACCCAGCCCAAAGTAGCCCTCTATGGGACCGACCCAAGGGGGAGATGCCTCCCGGCCCCCGAACCCAGCCTGCCCCTGCCCGGGCTGCACTGCAGATCACCAACTTTTTTATATTTTTTTTGCTTCTTCAAGTTTTATTTTAACTTTTTTGTTTTTGTTTTGTGTTTACCCAGTGTGTGTGGGGGGGGCTGCCATGGTAGACACCATATGTAGTCTGTGCATAGGCGGCCACATCATTCATTCATAGAATATTGTACTACAGCTGAATAGATTATGCGACCACTGTGAGTAGTATGCCATGTGGCCATCTATGGAAGGACCGCATAGGCTCCCTGCACTTCATGTCTGTAAGATAGTAGCTAAATCCCCTTCCGACTTCACCATGACAAATAAGCAAATGAGTGCTCAAAAGTAGAACAAAATATTCATTAAATTCAGTTGAGAACATTGTTGGTTCTAAATATAAATGCAGTATTCTTTATCACCATCCAAAATATAAAACTAGAAATTCAACACGAAAAACGTTAAAAATCGCTATAATATTAAAAAGGCTGCCATGTCAGCTGGTGTCTTAATGGAAGAGTAGTTTGTTAAGACTATACTTTCAGGGATCACTTCTATAGTTTATACATATGGAAATGTGCTCTAAAGTGTACAGACTCACCAACCATGAGGAAGAGTTTTAGTGATTTCTCTTGAATGTGAAGTGAGCTTGTAGTGCTGCTTTATGGTAGCTACTATCTGCTTTTGATGACTGTTTCTCTTTTCCTTTGTGGAAGAGTAGAGGAGTGAAATCACCAGCTGAGTGGTTGGGTTTCTGAATTGTTAACAACAGAGAATGGTATGAAAGAACTTAAGCTGAGATTTCAGTATAGCTGGATTTGCTTTGCTGTTGTTTTTGTAAAGTTCTGTCTTATGATATTAGTAATGGTTTTTTTAATAAGGACAAGCTACTTTGGTCATCTGGCCTGAGATTGGTGCAGCTGAGAGAACCTGGGTTATGTGCTTCTGTTGTAGTGAGCCAAAGATATCTAAAAATCATTGAGGAATGGGAAAACTTGTTGATAGAGTAAGACGAGGACCATGTTTTTTCCAATATTTCTTTTACAGCATATTTTTGTAATAGCCTGTCCATTAGACTGGGGCCATACATGCTCTGCACTTACTTATTTATTCATCTCTTTGGTTTGTCACCTCAACTGTTGTTTTTGAATTTTACAGATTGGTGGGTGCAGATGACCCTATGAGCTCCTCACCACAATCTAGGGTAGAGGTGTGGCCTGAGGTTCCCCTTTTCAAGGGGGCGGCAAAAGTTCAGTTGCCCTGGGGAAACCTTCGACAAAACCCAGGGCTAAAGGGACACCACCGAGCTTTGCGGTGAAGGGGGGCCAAAAGACCCCTTTTGGTGTTGGAGATAAAGGGGACCTTCCACTTTTAAGGAGGGCTTGATGTTCCGCACCCTGTGCACTTTTTTGTGTTTTTACACATTTTTTGCGCTCAGTGACCCGAAAGCATGATCCCAGGCTGTCAATATATAAGAGGAAATAAAAAAAATAAAAAAAAATGTAACTGGGGAAGCAATTTGTTGGTATTAGGTTATCAAAACATTTTATGTTGCATTGTTTGCGCGCCTCTGCTTGTTGGGAGTATGATGGCGTTACTTGTATGAGAGGTTAAAGGGCCCTTCTCACAAGCTTCCAGCCCATACATAGTTTTCTTTCCCATTATGAATGTTTTTAGTGCTTACTATTTTAATTCGGATCTGTATTTCATTGTAATTGTACCGGAATTTGTTTTTGGATAATTTCAAACAATTTGAGACCCACACCTGCCAAATATTGATTTACAATTTTTGATTGAATATGTATCTTTATTTTGTATAAAGGTACAGAAAACATACAATACATTACGTTCAAATGTATTACGTTGCAGCGAAGCTGTAAGCACAATACACCGTAAAACATAATCATTCATACTTTCTGGTACAATTCAAGACATTAGGAACAAGATATGACCAGGGATGCTGATGGGGGTAGGGTACTAACTACCAGGGCCCTGGCATGCCAGGGGGCCTGGGCCCAGGGGAGGGCTGGCAAATTTTAGCTCAGGGGACAAGACTCGATTCAGCAGCCAATTAGGATCCTCTTAAAGGAAAAAAATGCAGGTGGCCCAGTGACCCAGCCCAAAGTAGCCCTCTATGGGACCGACCCAAGGGGGAGATGCCTCCCGGCCCCCGAACCCAGCCTGCCCCTGCCCGGGCTGCACTGCAGATCACCAACTTTTTTATATTTTTTTTGCTTCTTCAAGTTTTATTTTAACTTTTTTGTTTTTGTTTTGTGTTTACCCAGTGTGTGTGTGTGTGGGGGGGGCTGCCATGGTAGACACCATATGTAGTCTGTGCATAGGCGGCCACATCATTCATTCATAGAATATTGTACTACAGCTGAATAGATTATGCGACCACTTTGAGAAGTATGCCATGTGGCCATCTATGGAAGGACCGCATAGGCTCCCTGCACTTCATGTCTGTAAGATAGTAGCTAAATCCCCTTCCGACTTCACCATGACAAATAAGCAAATGAGTGCTCAAAAGTAGAACAAAATATTCATTAAATTCAGTTGAGAACATTGTTGGTTCTAAATATAAATGCAGTATTCTTTATCACCATCCAAAATATAAAACTAGAAATTCAACACGAAAAACGTTAAAAATCGCTATAATATTAAAAAGGCTGCCATGTCAGCTGGTGTCTTAATGGAAGAGTAGTTTGTTAAGACTATACTTTCAGGGATCATTTCTATAGTTTATACATATGGAAATGTGCTCTAAAGTGTACAGACTCACCAACCATGAGGAAGAGTTTTAGTGATTTCCCTTGAATGTGAAGTGAGCTTGTAGTGCTGCTTTATGGTAGCTACTATCTGCTTTTGATGACTGTTTCTCTTTTCCTTTGTGGAAGAGTAGAGGAGTGAAATCACCAGCTGAGTGGTTGGGTTTCTGAATTGTTAACAACAGAGAATGTTATGAAAGAACTTAGGCCGAGATTTCAGTATAGCTGGATTTGCTTTGCTGTTGTTTTTGTAAAGTTCTGTCATATGATATTAGAAATGGTTTTCTTAATAAGGACAAGCTACTTTGGTCATCTGGCCTGAGATTGGTGCAGCTGAGAGAACCTGGGTTATGTGCTTCTGTTGTAGTGAGCCAAAGATATCTAAAAATCATTGAGGAATGGAAAAACTTGTTGATAGAGTAAGACGAGGACCATGTTTTTTCCAATATTTCTTTTACAGCATATTTTTGTAATAGCCTGTCCATTAGACTGGGGCCATACTTGCTCTGCACTTTCTTATTTATTCATCTCTTTGGTTTGTCACCTCAACTGTTGTTTTTGAATTTTACAGATTGGTGGGTGCAGATGACCCTATGAGCTCCTCACCACAATCTAGGGTAGAGGTGTGGCCTGAGGTTCCCCTTTTCAAGGGGGCGGCAAAAGTTCAGTTGCCCTGGGGAAACCTTCGACAAAACCCAGGGCTAAAGGGACACCACTGAGCTTTGCGGTGAAGGGGGGGCCAAAAGACCCCTTTTGGTGTTGGAGATAAAGGGGACCTTCCACTTTTAAGGAGGGCTTGATGTTCCGCACCCTGTGCACTTTTTTGTGTTTTTACACATTTTTTGCGCTCAGTGACCCGAAAGCATGATCCCAGGCTTTCAATATATAAGAGGAAATAAAAAAAATAAAAAAAAATGTAACTGGGGAAGCAATTTGTTGGTATTAGGTTATCAAAACATTTTATGTTGCATTGTTTGCGCGCCTCTGCTTGTTGGGAGTATGATGGCGTTACTTGTATGAGAGGTTAAAGGGCCCTTCTCACAAGCTTCCAGCCCATACATAGTTTTCTTTCCCATTATGAATGTTTTTAGTGCTTACTATTTTAATTCGGATCTGTATTTCATTGTAATTGTACCGGAATTTGTTTTTGGATAATTTCAAACAATTTGAGACCCACACCTGCCAAATATTGATTTACAATTTTTGATTGAATATGTATCTTTATTTTGTATAAAGGTACAGAAAACATACAATACATTACGTTCAAATGTATTACGTTGCAGCGAAGCTGTAAGCACAATACACCGTAAAACATAATCATTCATACTTTCTGGTACAATTCAAGACATTAGGAACAAGATATGACCAGGGATGCTGATGGGGGGTAGGGTACTAACTACCAGGGCCCTGGCATGCCAGGGGGCCCGGGCCCAGGGGAGGGCTGGCAAATTTTAGCTCAGGGGACAAGACTCGATTCAGCAGCCAATTAGGAACCTTTTAAAGGAAAAAAATGCAGGTGGCCCAGTGACCCAGCCCAAAGTAGCCCTCTATGGGACCGACCCAAGGGGGAGATGCCTCCCGGCCCCCGAACCCAGCCTGCCCCTGCCCGGGCTGCACTGCAGATCACCAACTTTTTTATATTTTTTTTGCTTCTTCAAGTTTTATTTTAACTTTTTTGTTTTTGTTTTGTGTTTACCCAGTGTGTGTGTGTGTGGGGGGGGGGGGGGCTGCCATGGTAGACACCATATGTAGTCTGTGCATAGGCGGCCACATCATTCATTCATAGAATATTGTACTACAGCTGAATAGATTATGCGAACACTGTGAGTAGTATGCCATGTGGCCATCTATGGAAGGACCGCATAGGCTCCCTGCACTTCATGTCTGTAAGATAGTAGCTAAATCCCCTTCCGACTTCACCATGACAAATAAGCAAATGAGTGCTCAAAAGTAGAACAAAATATTCATTAAATTCAGTTGAGAACATTGTTGGTTCTAAATATAAATGCAGTATTCTTTATCACCATCCAAAATATAAAACTAGAAATTCAACACGAAAAACGTTAAAAATCGCTATAATATTAAAAAGGCTGCCATGTCAGCTGGTGTCTTAATGGAAGAGTAGTTTGTTAAGACTATACTTTCAGGGATCATTTCTATAGTGTATACATTTTGAAACGTGCTCTAAAGTGTACAGACTCACCAACCATGAGGAAGAGTTTTAGTGATTTCTCTTGAATGTGAAGTAAGCTTGTAGTGCTGCTTTATGGTAGCTACTATCTGCTTTTGATGACTGTTTCTCTTTTCCTTTGTGGAAGAGTAGAGGAGTGAAATCACCAGCTGAGTGGTTGGGTTTCTGAATTGTTAACAACAGAGAATGTTATGAAAGAACTTAAGCTGAGATTTCAGTATAGCTGGATTTGCTTTGCTGTTGTTTTTGTAAAGTTCTGTCTTATGATATTAGAAATGGTTTTTTTAACAAGGACAAGCTACTTTGGTCGTCTGGCCTGAGATTGGTGCAGCTGAGAGAACCTGGGTTATGTGCTTCTGTTGTAGTGAGCCAAAGATATCTAAAAATCATTGAGGAATGGGAAACCTTGTTGATAGAGTAAGATGAGGACCATGTTTTTTCCAATATTTCTTTTACAGCATATTTTTGTAATAGCCTGTCCATTAGACTGGGGCCATACTTGCTCTGCACTTACTTATTTATTCATCTCTTTGGTTTGTCACCTCAACTGTTGTTTTTGAATTTTACAGATTGGTGGGTGCAGATGACCCTATGAGCTCCTCACCACAATCTTGGGTAGAGGTGTGGCCTGAGGTTCCCCTTTTCAAGGGGGCGGCAAAAGTTCAGTTGCCCTGGGGAAACCTTCGACAAAACCCAGGGCTAAAGGGACACCACCGAGCTTTGCAGTGAAGGGGGGCCAAAAGACCCCTTTTGGTGTTGGAGATAAAGGGGACCTTCCACTTTTAAGGAGGGCTTGATGTTCCGCACCCTGTGCACTTTTTTGTGTTTTTACACATTTTTTGCGCTCAGTGACCCGAAAGCATGATCCCAGGCTTTCAATATATAAGAGGAAATAAAAAAAATAAAAAAAAATGTAACTGGGGAAGCAATTTGTTGGTATTAGGTTATCAAAACGTTTTATGTTGCATTGTTTGCGCGCCTCTGCTTGTTGGGAGTATGACGGCGTTACTTGTATGAGAGGTTAAAGGGCCCTTCTCACAAGCTTCCAGCCCATACATAGTTTTCTTTCCCATTATGAATGTTTTAGTGCTTACTATTTTAATTCGGATCTGTATTTCATTGTAATTGTACCGGAATTTGTTTTTGGATAATTTCAAACAATTTGAGACCCACACCTGCCAAATATTGATTTACAATTTTTGATTGAATATGTATCTTTATTTTGTATAAAGGTACAGAAAACATACAATACATTACGTTCAAATGTATTACGTTGCAGCGAAGCTGTAAGCACAATACACCGTAAAACATAATCATTCATACTTTCTGGTACAATTCAAGACATTAGGAACGAGATATGACCAGGGATGCTGATGGGGGGTAGGGTACTAACTACCAGGGCCCTGGCATGCCAGGGGGCCCGGGCCCAGGGGAGGGCTGGCAAATTTTAGCTCAGGGGACAAGACTCGATTCAGCAGCCAATTAGGAACCTTTTAAAGGAAAAAAATGCAGGTGGCCCAGTGACCCAGCCCAAAGTAGCCCTCTATGGGACCGACCCAAGGGGGAGATGCCTCCCGGCCCCGAACCCAGCCTGCCCCTGCCCGGGCTGCACTGCAGATCACTAACTTTTTTATATTTTTTTTGCTTCTTCAAGTTTTATTTTAACTTTTTTGTTTTTGTTTTGTGTTTACCCAGTGTGTGTGTGTGTGTGGGGGGGGGGGGGGGGGCTGCCATGGTAGACACCATATGTAGTCTGTGCATAGGCGGCCACATCATTCATTCATAGAATATTGTACTACAGCTGAATAGATTATGCGAACACTGTGAGTAGTATGCCATGTGGCCATCTATGGAAGGACCGCATAGGCTCCCTGCACTTCATGTCTGTAAGATAGTAGCTAAATCCCCTTCCGACTTCACCATGACAAATAAGCAAATGAGTGCTCAAAAGTAGAACAAAATATTCATTAAATTCAGTTGAGAACATTGTTGGTTCTAAATATAAATGCAGTATTCTTTATCACCATCCAAAATATAAAACTAGAAATTCAACACGAAAAACGTTAAAAATCGCT
The DNA here is from genome assembly GCF_038048845.1 of Mixophyes fleayi. NCBI lineage: Eukaryota > Metazoa > Chordata > Amphibia > Anura > Limnodynastidae > Mixophyes > Mixophyes fleayi. The sequence goes on along the minus strand of NW_027447611.1, from coordinate 25,687 downwards.
ATAATATTAAAAAGGCTGCCATGTCAGCTGGTGTCTTAATGGAAGAGTAGTTTGTTAAGACTATACTTTCAGGGATCATTTCTATAGTTTATACATATGGAAATGTGCTCTAAAGTGTACAGACTCACCAACCATGAGGAAGAGTTTTAGTGATTTCTCTTGAATGTGAAGTAAGCTTGTAGTGCTGCTTTATGGTAGCTACTATCTGCTTTTGATGACTGTTTCTCTTTTCCTTTGTGGAAGAGTAGAGGAGTGAAATCACCAGCTGAGTGGTTGGGTTTCTGAATTGTTAACAACAGAGAATGTTATGAAAGAACTTAAGCTGAGATTTCAGTATAGCTGGATTTGCTTTGCTGTTGTTTTTGTAAAGTTCTGTCTTATGATATTAGAAATGGTTTTCTTAACAAGGACAAGCTACTTTGGTCATCTGGCCTGAGATTGGTGCAGCTGAGAGAACCTGGGTTATGTGCTTCTGTTGTAGTGAGCCAAAGATATCTAAAAATCATTGAGGAATGGGAAACCTTGTTGATAGAGTAAGATGAGGACCATGTTTTTTCCAATATTTCTTTTACAGCATATTTTTGTAATAGCCTGTCCATTAGACTGGGGCCATACTTGCTCTGCACTTACTTATTTATTCATCTCTTTGGTTTGTCACCTCAACTGTTGTTTTTGAATTTTACAGATTGGTGGGTGCAGATGACCCTATGAGCTCCTCACCACAATCTTGGGTAGAGGTGTGGCCTGAGGTTCCCCTTTTCAAGGGGGCGGCAAAAGTTCAGTTGCCCTGGGGAAACCTTCGACAAAACCCAGGGCTAAAGGGACACCACCGAGCTTTGCAGTGAAGGGGGGCCAAAAGACCCCTTTTGGTGTTGGAGATAAAGGTGACCTTCCACTTTTAAGGAGGGCTTGATGTTCCGCACCCTGTGCACTTTTTTGTGTTTTTACACATTTTTTGCGCTCAGTGACCCGAAAGCATGATCCCAGGCTTTCAATATATAAGAGGAAATAAAAAAAATAAAAAAAAATGTAACTGGGGAAGCAATTTGTTGGTATTAGGTTATCAAAACGTTTTATGTTGCATTGTTTGCGCGCCTCTGCTTGTTGGGAGTATGACGGCGTTACTTGTATGAGAGGTTAAAGGGCCCTTCTCACAAGCTTCCAGCCCATACATAGTTTTCTTTCCCATTATGAATGTTTTAGTGCTTACTATTTTAATTCGGATCTGTATTTCATTGTAATTGTACCGGAATTTGTTTTTGGATAATTTCAAACAATTTGAGACCCACACCTGCCAAATATTGATTTACAATTTTTGATTGAATATGTATCTTTATTTTGTATAAAGGTACAGAAAACATACAATACATTACGTTCAAATGTATTACGTTGCAGCGAAGCTGTAAGCACAATACACCGTAAAACATAATCATTCATACTTTCTGGTACAATTCAAGACATTAGGAACAAGATATGACCAGGGATGCTGATGGGGGGTAGGGTACTAACTACCAGGGCCCTGGCATGCCAGGGGGCCCGGGCCCAGGGGAGGGCTGGCAAATTTTAGCTCAGGGGACAAGACTCGATTCAGCAGCCAATTAGGAACCTTTTAAAGGAAAAAAATGCAGGTGGCCCAGTGACCCAGCCCAAAGTAGCCCTCTATGGGACCGACCCAAGGGGGAGATGCCTCCCGGCCCCGAACCCAGCCTGCCCCTGCCCGGGCTGCACTGCAGATCACTAACTTTTTTATATTTTTTTTGCTTCTTCAAGTTTTATTTTAACTTTTTTGTTTTTGTTTTGTGTTTACCCAGTGTGTGTGTGGGGGGCTGCCATGGTAGACACCATATGTAGTCTGTGCATAGGCGGCCACATCATTCATTCATAGAATATTGTACTACAGCTGAATAGATTATGCGACCACTGTGAGTAGTATGCCATGTGGCCATCTATGGAAGGACCGCATAGGCTCCCTGCACTTCATGTCTGTAAGATATTAGCTAAATCCCCTTCCGACTTCACCATGACAAATAAGCAAATGAGTGCTCAAAAGTAGAACAAAATATTCATTAAATTCAGTTGAGAACATTGTTGGTTCTAAATATAAATGCAGTATTCTTTATCACCATCCAAAATATAAAACTAGAAATTCAACACGAAAAACGTTAAAAATCGCTATAATATTAAAAAGGCTGCCATGTCAGCTGGTGTCTTAATGGAAGAGTAGTTTGTTAAGACTATACTTTCAGGGATCATTTCTATAGTTTATACATTTGGAAATGTGCTCTAAAGTGTACAGACTCACCAACCATGAGGAAGAGTTTTAGTGATTTCTCTTGAATGTGAAGTGAGCTTGTAGTGCTGCTTTATGGTAGCTATTATCTGCTTTTGATGACTGTTTCTCTTTTCCTTTGTGGAAGAATAGAGGAGTGAAATCACCAGCTGAATGGTTGGGTTTCTGAATTGTTAACAACAGAGAATGTTATGAAAGAACTTAAGCCGAGATTTCAGTATAGCTGGATTTGCTTTGCTGTTGTTTTTGTAAAGTTCTGTCTTATGATATTAGAAATGGTTTTCTTAATAAGGACAAGCTACTTTGGTCATCTGGCCTGAGATTGGTGCAGCTGAGAGAACCTGGGTTATGTGCTTCTGTTGTAGTGAGCCAAAGATATCTAAAAATCATTGAGGAATGGGAAACCTTGTTGATAGAGTAAGATGAGGACCATGTTTTTTCCAATATTTCTTTTACAGCATATTTTTGTAATAGCCTGTCCATTAGACTGGGGCCATACTTGCTCTGCACTTACTTATTTATTCATCTCTTTGGTTTGTCACCTCAACTGTTGTTTTTGAATTTTACAGATTGGTGGGTGCAGATGACCCTATGAGCTCCTCACCACAATCTAGGGTAGAGGTGTGGCCTGAGGTTCCCCTTTTCAAGGGGGCGGCAAAAGTTCAGTTGCCCTGGGGAAACCTTCGACAAAACCCAGGGCTAAAGGGACACCATCGAGCTTTGCGGTGAAGGGGGGCCAAAAGACCCCTTTTGGTGTTGGAGATAAAGGGGACCTTCCACTTTTAAGGAGGGCTTGATGTTCCGCACCCTGTGCACTTTTTTGTGTTTTTACACATTTTTTGCGCTCAGTGACCCGAAAGCATGATCCCAGGCTTTCAATATATAAGAGGAAATAAAAAAAATAAAAAAAAATGTAACTGGGGAAGCAATTTGTTGGTATTAGGTTATCAAAACATTTTATGTTGCATTGTTTGCGCGCCTCTGCTTGTTGGGAGTATGATGGCGTTACTTGTATGAGAGGTTAAAGGGCCCTTCTCACAAGCTTCCAGCCCATACATAGTTTTCTTTCCCATTATGAATGTTTTTAGTGCTTACTATTTTAATTCGGATCTGTATTTCATTGTAATTGTACCGGAATTTGTTTTTGGATAATTTCAAACAATTTGAGACCCACACCTGCCAAATATTGATTTACAATTTTTGATTGAATATGTATCTTTATTTTGTATAAAGGTACAGAAAACATACAATACATTACGTTCAAATGTATTACGTTGCAGCGAAGCTGTAAGCACAATACACCGTAAAACATAATCATTCATACTTTCTGGTACAATTCAAGACATTAGGAACAAGATATGACCAGGGATGCTGATGTGGGGTAGGGCAGAGCTGGATTAAGGTTCTGGGGGGCCCGGGGCACTTAAGACAGGGGGGCCCCATATTGTCGAATATGATATTCATTTTAAACAAATAAACAGGCAATGCTATGTGCACTACTGTTAGATGCACACAACTCTGCCTTCACAAGAATAACAGTGTGAAGTAGGACATACCTCCCAACTGTCCTTGTAGTCAGACCAAATCCTAACTAAGTGAGACAGTCACCCAAATTCTGGACAGTCCCACCATATTGAGAACAGTTGGAAGATGGCCCTGCTCTCTCCTACCTGCTGTTGTCACTTTCACCACCTGTGGCTGCTGGTGTCTTAAGCTCAGTTGCTGCTTGTGTAGATTCTGGAATGTCGGGGCCTATTTTGAAACAAAAACAGGTACATAAAGTTTAGGAGTCCCCAAAGAGTCCGGTTAATAAATCAGTAGCACAACCTTTAATAATTAGGCCTCCCTCCCTGCAACCAGCCCCAAATTTTGAATTAAATTAAATTAATACTATTCACTTTTAATAATAGAACTATTTTCCCCAAGCAGCCCCGACATTAAATTAATAGCGTACACATTTAATAAACTTATTTCCCTCTCCACCAAACAGCCTGGTGTAAATGAATAGCATTTACATGTAATAAATAAACCTATTTTTCAAAACCATTGCCAACATTTTATAATTCATATTCACATTTAATAAATAGCACTCCTTCTCCCCAAACTCAAGCACACATTAAATACCTCACAATCACTCCACAAATAATTAACAAAATAACCTTACTATATGTAAGTATATATTGGTTATCCCTAACAGCCTAGTCCAGCTAAGCACTAGCAGGCCTGATTTGTTGCAAGGCAACAGAGCTAGCATGGAGGCATATTACATTTTGTACATTATACGTTTCCATATAAAGTAAGTGTATGTCCTCTTTAGGAGAGCTAACAGAATGAGTGGCCATAATTTTGTCATTTTTCCCATAATGCCCACTTTTAGAAATGCTACTTCCCTGGGGCATGGAGAGAGGGTCCACAATAAATAGACAATCTAGGTCTGAGCACATCGTACTTCTCTGTTCTCCATTTATATCCCCAACATCCCACTCCTCAATCCTCTTCTTCATCTTAATCCTCTATCTTCCCTCTCACTCCTCATTCCCCACCTACTTAGCATCTTCAATCCCCTTCTCATCAGCATTGGTTTCCCTTTCTGGGTTGTCACTCTGCAACCCCCTCTATTTGTATAATCACATCCTCCTTGTCCATAATCACCCCCTCTCCTTGTCCATAAATCACCCCTTCTCCTTGTCCATAAATCACCCCCTCTCCTTGTCCATAAATCACCCCCTCTCCTTGTCCATAAATCACCCCCTCTCCTTGTCCATAAATCACCCCCTCTCCTTGTCCATAAATCACCCTCTCCTTGTCCATAAATCACCCCCTCTCCTTGTCCATAAATCACCCCCCCCTCCTTGTCCATAAATCACCCCCTCCTTGTCCATAAATCATCCCCTCTCCTTGTCCATAAATCACCCCCTCTCCTTGTCCATAAATCACCCCCTCTCCTTGTCCATAAATCACCCCCTCTCCTTGTCCATAAATCACCCCCTCCTCGTCCATAAATCACCCCCTCCTTGTCCATAAATCACCCCCTTCTTGTCCATAAATCACCCCCTCTCCTTGTCCATAAATCACCCCCTCTACTTGTCCATAAATCACCCCCTCTCCTTGTCCATAAATCACCCCCCCCCCCCTCCTTGTCCATAAATCACCCCCCCCCCCCTCCTTGTCCATAAATCATCCCCTCTCCTTGTCCATAAATCACCCCCTCTCCTTGTCCATAAATCACCCCCCCCCCCTCCTTGTCCATAAATCACCCCCTCCTTGTCCATAAATCATCCCCTCTCCTTGTCCATAAATCATCCCCTCTCCTTGTCCATAAATCACCCCCTCTCCTTGTCCATAAATCACCCCCTCTCCTTGTCCATAAATCACCCCCTCTCCTTGTCCATAAATCACCCCCTCTCCTTGTCCATAAATCACCCCCTCTCCTTGTCCATAAATCACCCCCTCTCCTTGTCCATAAATCACCCCCTCCTTGTCCATAAATCACCCCCTTCTTGTCCATAAATCACCCCCTCTCCTTGTCCATAAATCACCCCCTCTCCTTGTCCATAAATCACCCCCCCCCCTCCTTGTCCATAAATCATCCCCTCTCCTTGTCCATAAATCACCCCCTCTCCTTGTCCATAAATCACCCTCTCCTTGTCCATAAATCACCCCCTCCTTGTCCACAATTATCCCCTTCATTTTCATAATCACCTCCTCCTCTGGCTGAAACACACACAGACACAGTCACACACACACACACACACACACACACACACACACACACACACACAGAAAGTTTCACACACACAGAAAGTCTCATACACACAGTCACACACACAGAAAGTCTCACACAAACACACACACATAGAAAGTCTCACACACACACACAGTCACACACACAGAAAGTCACACACACACACAAAGTCACACACACAGCAGATCTTAACTTACCTTATCCCCCACAGACAGGCAGGGCAGCTCTTCTCTGCTCCTCCTCACACTGTCATCTACACGCAGCTAAGGAAGCCCAGAACACTCAAAAAAAAAAAAGCAAAAGCTTACCTGTGCTTATAGTGCCGACAGAGCACTTAAAAACGGAACCCTGTGCTGCCCCCTGTAGACTGACATTTGGGGGCAGCAAAAAGAGCCACAGCTGGTCCGGGGGGCCCCCCTGAGAGAGGGGGGGCCCGGGGCACATGCCCCCTGTGCCCCCCCTTAATCCGGCCCTGGGGTAGGGTACTAACTACCAGGGCCCTGGCATGCCAGGGGGCCAGGGCCCAGGGGAGGGCTGGCAAATTTTAGCTCAGGGGACAAGACTCGATTCAGCAGCCAATTAGGAACCTTTTAAAGGAAAAAAATGCAGGTGGCCCAGTGACCCAGCCCAAAGTAGCCCTCTATGGGACCGACCCAAGGGGGAGATGCCTCCCGGCCCCCGAACCCAGCCTGCCCCTGCCCGGGCTGCACTGCAGATCACCAACTTTTTTATATTTTTTTTGCTTCTTCAAGTTTTATTTTAACTTTTTTGTTTTTGTTTTGTGTTTACCCAGTGTGTGTGTGGGGGGCTGCCATGGTAGACACCATATGTAGTCTGTGCATAGGCGGCCACATCATTCATTCATAGAATATTGTACTACAGCTGAATAGATTATGCGACCACTGTGAGTAGTATGCCATGTGGCCATCTATGGAAGGACCGCATAGGCTCCCTGCACTTCATGTCTGTAAGATAGTAGCTAAATCCCCTTCCGACTTCACCATGACAAATAAGCAAATGAGTGCTCAAAAGTAGAACAAAATATTCATTAAATTCAGTTGAGAACATTGTTGGTTCTAAATATAAATGCAGTATTCTTTATCACCATCCAAAATATAAAACTAGAAATTCAACACGAAAAACGTTAAAAATCGCTATAATATTAAAAAGGCTGCCATGTCAGCTGGTGTCTTAATGGAAGAGTAGTTTGTTAAGACTATACTTTCAGGGATCATTTCTATAGTTTATACATATGGAAATGTGCTCTAAAGTGTACAGACTCACCAACCATGAGGAAGAGTTTTAGTGATTTCTCTTGAATGTGAAGTGAGCTTGTAGTGCTGCTTTATGGTAGCTACTATCTGCTTTTGATGACTGTTTCTCTTTTCCTTTGTGGAAGAGTAGAGGAGTGAAATCACCAGCTGAGTGGTTGGGTTTCTGAATTGTTAACAACAGAGAATGTTATGAAAGAACTTAAGCTGAGATTTCAGTATAGCTGGATTTGCTTTGCTGTTGTTTTTGTAAAGTTCTGTCTTATGATATTAGAAATGGTTTTCTTAATAAGGACAAGCTACTTTGGTCATCTGGCCTGAGATTGGTGCAGCTGAGAGAACCTGGGTTATGTGCTTCTGTTGTAGTGAGCCAAAGATATCTAAAAATCATTGAGGAATGGGAAACCTTGTTGATAGAGTAAGACGAGGACCATGTTTTTTCCAATATTTCTTTTACAGCATATTTTTGTAATAGCCTGTCCATTAGACTGGGGCAATACTTGCTCTGCACTTACTTATTTATTCATCTCTTTGGTTTGTCACCTCAACTGTTGTTTTTGAATTTTACAGATTGGTGGGTGCAGATGACCCTATGAGCTCCTCACCACAATCTAGGGTAGAGGTGTGGCCTGAGGTTCCCCTTTTCAAGGGGGCGGCAAAAGTTCAGTTGCCCTGGGGAAACCTTCGACAAAACCCAGGGCTAAAGGGACACCACCGAGCTTTGCGGTGAAGGGGGGCCAAAAGACCCCTTTTGGTGTTGGAGATAAAGGGGACCTTCCACTTTTAAGGAGGGCTTGATGTTCCGCACCCTGTGCACTTTTTTGTGTTTTTACACATTTTTTGCGCTCAGTGACCCGAAAGCATGATCCCAGGCTTTCAATATATAAGAGGAAATTAAAAAAAAAAAAAAAAAAAATGTAACTGGGGAAGCAATTTGTTGGTATTAGGTTATCAAAACATTTTATGTTGCATTGTTTGCGCGCCTCTGCTTGTTGGGAGTATGATGGCGTTACTTGTATGAGAGGTTAAAGGGCCCTTCTCACAAGCTTCCAGCCCATACATAGTTTTCTTTCCCATTATGAATGTTTTTAGTGCTTACTATTTTAATTCGGATCTGTATTTCATTGTAATTGTACAGGAATTTGTTTTTGGATAATTTCAAACAATTTGAGACCCACACCTGCCAAATATTGATTTACAATTTTTGATTGAATATGTATCTTTATTTTGTATAAAGGTAAAGAAAACATACAATACATTACGTTCAAATGTATTACGTTGCAGCGAAGCTGTAAGCACAATACACCGTAAAACATAATCATTCATACTTTCTGGTACAATTCAAGACATTAGGAACAAGATATGACCAGGGATGCTGATGGGGGGTAGGGTACTAACTACCAGGGCCCTGGCATGCCAGGGGGCCAGGGCCCAGGGGAGGGCTGGCAAATTTTAGCTCAGGGGACAAGACTCGATTCAGCAGCCAATTAGGAACCTTTTAAAGGAAAAAAATGCAGGTGGCCCAGTGACCCAGCCCAAAGTAGCCCTCTATGGGACCGACCCAAGGGGGAGATGCCTCCCGGCCCCCGAACCCAGCCTGCCCCTGCCCGGGCTGAACTGCAGATCACCAACTTTTTTATATTTTTTTTGCTACTTTAAGTTTTATTTTAACGTTTTTGTTTTTGTTTTGTGTTTACCCAGTGTGTGTGTGTGTGTGGGGGGGGGGGGGGGGCTGCCATGGTAGACACCATATGTAGTCTGTGCATAGGCGGCCACATCATTCATTCATAGAATATTGTACTACAGCTGAATAGATTATGCGACCACTGTGAGTAGTATGCCATGTGGCCATCTATGGAAGGACCGCATAGGCTCCCTGCACTTCATGTCTGTAAGATAGTAGCTAAATCCCCTTCCGACTTCACCATGACAAATAAGCAAATGAGTGCTCAAAAGTAGAACAAAATATTCATTAAATTCAGTTGAGAACATTGTTGGTTCTAAATATAAATGCAGTATTCTTTATCACCATCCAAAATATAAAACTAGAAATTCAACACGAAAAACGTTAAAAATCGCTATAATATTAAAAAGGCTGCCATGTCAGCTGGTGTCTTAATGGAAGAGTAGTTTGTTAAGACTATACTTTCAGGGATCATTTCTATAGTTTATACATTTGGAAATGTGCTCTAAAGTGTACAGACTCACCAACCATGAGGAAGAGTTTTAGTGATTTCTCTTGAATGTGAAGTGAGCTTGTAGTGCTGCTTTATGGTAGCTACTATCTGCTTTTGATGACTGTTTCTCTTTTCCTTTGTGGAAGAGTAGAGGAGTGAAATCACCAGCTGAATGGTTGGGTTTCTGAATTGTTAACAACAGAGAATGTTATGAAAGAACTTAAGCCAAGATTTCAGTATAGCTGGATTTCCTTTGCTGTTGTTTTTGTAAAGTTCTGTCTTATGATATTAGAAATGGTTTTGTTAATAAGGACAAGCTACTTTGGTCATCTGGCCTGAGATTGGTGCAGCTGAGAGAACCTGGGTTATGTGCTTCTGTTGTAGTGAGCCAAAGATATCTAAAAATCATTGAGGAATGGGAAACCTTGTTGCTAGAGTAAGACGAGGACCATGTTTTTTCCAATATTTCTTTTACAGCATATTTTTGTAATAGCCTGTCCATTAGACTGGGGCCATACTTGCTCTGCACTTACTTATTTATTCATCTCTTTGGTTTGTCACCTCAACTGTTGTTTTTGAATTTTACAGATTGGTGGGTGCAGATGACCCTATGAGCTCCTCACCACAATCTAGGGTAGAGGTGTGGCCTGAGGTTCCCCTTTTCAAGGGGGCGGCAAAAGTTCAGTTGCCCTGGGGAAACCTTCGACAAAACCCAGGGCTAAAGGGACACCATCGAGCTTTGCGGTGAAGGGGGGCCAAAAGACCCCTTTTGGTGTTGGAGATAAAGGGGACCTTCCACTTTTAAGGAGGGCTTGATGTTCCGCACCCTGTGCACTTTTTTGTGTTTTTACACATTTTTTGCGCTCAGTGACCCGAAAGCATGATCCCAGGCTTTCAATATATAAGAGGAAATAAAAAAAATAAAAAAAAATGTAACTGGGGAAGCAATTTGTTGGTATTAGGTTATCAAAACATTTTATGTTGCATTGTTTGCGCGCCTCTGCTTGTTGGGAGTATGATGGCGTTACTTGTATGAGAGGTTAAAGGGCCCTTCTCACAAGCTTCCAGCCCATACATAGTTTTCTTTCCCATTATGAATGTTTTTAGTGCTTACTATTTTAATTCGGATCTGTATTTCATTGTAATTGTACCGGAATTTGTTTTTGGATAATTTCAAACAATTTGAGACCCACACCTGCCAAATATTGATTTACAATTTTTGATTGAATATGTATCTTTATTTTGTATAAAGGTACAGAAAACATACAATACATTACGTTCAAATGTATTACGTTGCAGCGAAGCTGTAAGCACAATACACCGTAAAACATAATCATTCATACTTTCTGGTACAATTCAAGACATTAGGAACAAGATATGACCAGGGATGCTGATGGGGGGTAGGGCAGAGCTGGATTAAGGTTCTGGGGGGCCCGGGGCACTTAAGACAGGGGGGCCCCATATTGTCGAATATGATATTCATTTTAAACAAATAAACAGGCAATGCTATGTGCACTACTGTTAGATGCACACAACTCTGCCTTCACAAGAATAACAGTGTGAAGTAGGACATACCTCCCAACTGTCCTTGTAGTCAGACCAAATCCTAACTAAGTGAGACAGTCACCCAAATTCTGGACAGTCCCACCATATTGAGAACAGTTGGAAGATGGCCCTGCTCTTTCCTACCTGCTGTTGTCACTTTCACCACCTGTGGCTGCTGGTGTCTTAAGCTCAGTTGCTGCTTGTGTAGATTCTGGAATGTCGGGGCCTATTTTGAAACAAAAACAGGTACATAAAGTTTAGGAGTCCCCAAAGAGTCCGGTTAATAAATCAGTAGCACAACCTTTAATAATTAGGCCTCCCTCCCTGCAACCAGCCCCAAATTTTGAATTAAATTAAATTAATACTATTCACTTTTAATAATAGAACTATTTTCCCCAAGCAGCCCCGACATTAAATTAATAGCGTACACATTTAATAAACTTATTTCCCTCTCCACCAAACAGCCTGGTGTAAATGAATAGCATTTACATGTAATAAATAAACCTATTTTTCAAAACCATTGCCAACATTTTATAATTCATATTCACATTTAATAAATAGCACTCCTTCTCCCCAAACTCAAGCACACATTAAATACCTCACAATCACTCCACAAATAATTAACAAAATAACCTTACTATATGTAAGTATATATTGGTTATCCCTAACAGCCTAGTCCAGCTAAGCACTAGCAGGCCTGATTTGTTGCAAGGCAACAGAGCTAGCATGGAGGCATATTACATTTTGTACATTATACGTTTCCATATAAAGTAAGTGTATGTCCTCTTTAGGAGAGCTAACAGAATGAGTGGCCATAATTTTGTCATTTTTCCCATAATGCCCACTTTTAGAAATGCTACTTCCCTGGGGCATGGAGAGAGGGTCCACAATAAATAGACAATCTAGGTCTGAGCACATCGTACTTCTCTGTTCTCCATTTATATCCCCAACATCCCACTCCTCAATCCTCTTCTTCATCTTAATCCTCTATCTTCCCTCTCACTCCTCATTCCCCACCTACTTAGCATCTTCAATCCCCTTCTCATCAGCGTTGGTTTCCCTTCCTGGGTTGTCACTCTGCAACCCCCTCTATTTGTATAATCACATCCTCCTTGTCCATAATCACCCCCTCTCCTTGTCCATAAATCACCCCTTCTCCTTGTCCATAAATCACCCCCTCTCCTTGTCCATAAATCACCCCCTCTCCTTGTCCATAAATCACCCCCTCTCCTTGTCCATAAATCACCCCCTCTCCTTGTCCATAAATCACCCCCTCTCCTTGTCCATAAATCACCCTCTCCTTGTCCATAAATCACCCCCTCTCCTTGTCCATAAATCACCCCCTCTCCTTGTCCATAAATCACCCCCCCCCTCCTTGTCCATAAATCACCCCCTCCTTGTCCATAAATCATCCCCTCTCCTTGTCCATAAATCACCCCCTCTCCTTGTCCATAAATCACCCCCTCTCCTTGTCCATAAATCACCCCCTCTCCTTGTCCATAAATCACCCCCTCCTTGTCCATAAATCACCCCCTCCTTGTCCATAAATCACCCCCTTCTTGTCCATAAATCACCCCCTCTCCTTGTCCATAAATCACCCCCTCTACTTGTCCATAAATCACCCCCTCTCCTTGTCCATAAATCACCCCCCCCTCCTTGTCCATAAATCACCCCCCCCCCTCCTTGTCCATAAATCATCCCCTCTCCTTGTCCATAAATCACCCCCTCTCCTTGTCCATAAATCACCCCCCCCCTCCTTGTCCATAAATCACCCCCTCCTTGTCCATAAATCATCCCCTCTCCTTGTCCATAAATCATCCCCTCTCCTTGTCCATAAATCACCCCCTCTCCTTGTCCATAAATCACCCCCTCTCCTTGTCCATAAATCACCCCCTCCTTGTCCATAAATCACCCCCTCTCCTTGTCCATAAATCACCCCCTCTCCTTGTCCATAAATCACCCCCTCTCCTTGTCCATAAATCACCCCCTCTCCTTGTCCATAAATCACCCCCTCCTTGTCCATAAATCACCCCCTCTCCTTGTCCATAAATCACCCCCTCTCCTTGTCCATAAATCACCCCCTCTCCTTGTCCATAAATCACCCCCTCTCCTTGTCCATAAATCACCCCCCCCCCTCCTTGTCCATAAATCATCCCCTCTCCTTGTCCATAAATCACCCCCTCTCCTTGTCCATAAATCACCCTCTCCTTGTCCATAAATCACCCCCTCCTTGTCCACAATTATCCCCTTCATTTTCATAATCACCTCCTCCTCTGGCTGAAACACACACAGACACAGTCACACACACACACACACACACACACACACACACACACACACACACACACACACACACACACACACACACACACACACACACACACACACACAGAAAGTTTCACACACACAGAAAGTCTCATACACACAGTCACACACACAGAAAGTCTCACACAAACACACACACACACAGAAAGTCTCACACACACACAGTCACACACACAGAAAGTCTCACACACACACACAGTCACACACACAGAAAGTCACACACACACACAAAGTCACACACACAGCAGATCTTAACTTACCTTATCCCCCACAGACAGGCAGGGCAGCTCTTCTCTGCTCCTCCTCACACTGTCATCTACACGCAGCTAAGGAAGCCCAGAACACTCAAAAAAAAAAAAAGCAAAAGCTTACCTGTGCTTATAGTGCCGACAGAGCACTTAAAAACGGAACCCTGTGCTGCCCCCTGTAGACTGACATTTGGCGGCAGCAAAAAGAGCCACAGCTGGTCCGGGGGGCCCCCCTGAGAGAGGGGGGCCCGGGGCACATGCCCCCTGTGCCCCCCCCTTAATCCGGCCCTGGGGTAGGGTACTAACTACCAGGGCCCTGGCATGCCAGGGGGCCAGGGCCCAGGGGAGGGCTGGCAAATTTTAGCTCAGGGGACAAGACTCGATTCAGCAGCCAATTAGGAACCTTTTAAAGGAAAAAAATGCAGGTGGCCCAGTGACCCAGCCCAAAGTAGCCCTCTATGGGACCGACCCAAGGGGGAGATGCCTCCCGGCCCCCGAACCCAGCCTGCCCCTGCCCGGGCTGCACTGCAGATCACCAACTTTTTTATATTTTTTTTGCTTCTTCAAGTTTTATTTTAACTTTTTTGTTTTTGTTTTGTGTTTACCCAGTGTGTGTGTGGGGGGCTGCCATGGTAGACACCATATGTAGTCTGTGCATAGGCGGCCACATCATTCATTCATAGAATATTGTACTACAGCTGAATAGATTATGCGACCACTGTGAGTAGTATGCCATGTGGCCATCTATGGAAGGACCGCATAGGCTCCCTGCACTTCATGTCTGTAAGATAGTAGCTAAATCCCCTTCCGACTTCACCATGACAAATAAGCAAATGAGTGCTCAAAAGTAGAACAAAATATTCATTAAATTCAGTTGAGAACATTGTTGGTTCTAAATATAAATGCAGTATTCTTTATCACCATCCAAAATATAAAACTAGAAATTCAACACGAAAAACGTTAAAAATCGCTATAATATTAAAAAGGCTGCCATGTCAGCTGGTGTCTTAATGGAAGAGTAGTTTGTTAAGACTATACTTTCAGGGATCATTTCTATAGTTTATACATATGGAAATGTGCTCTAAAGTGTACAGACTCACCAACCATGAGGAAGAGTTTTAGTGATTTCTCTTGAATGTGAAGTGAGCTTGTAGTGCTGCTTTATGGTAGCTACTATCTGCTTTTGATGACTGTTTCTCTTTTCCTTTGTGGAAGAGTAGAGGAGTGAAATCACCAGCTGAGTGGTCGGGTTTCTGAATTGTTAACAACAGAGAATGTTATGAAAGAACTTAAGCTGAGATTTCAGTATAGCTGGATTTGCTTTGCTGTTGTTTTTGTAAAGTTCTGTCTTATGATATTAGAAATGGTTTTCTTAATAAGGACAAGCTACTTTGGTCATCTGGCCTGAGATTGGTGCAGCTGAGAGAACCTGGGTTATGTGCTTCTGTTGTAGTGAGCCAAAGATATCTAAAAATCATTGAGGAATGGGAAACCTTGTTGATAGAGTAAGACGAGGACCATGTTTTTTCCAATATTTCTTTTACAGCATATTTTTGTAATAGCCTGTCCATTAGACTGGGGCCATACTTGCTCTGCACTTACTTATTTATTCATCTCTTTGGTTTGTCACCTCAACTGTTGTTTTTGAATTTTACAGATTGGTGGGTGCAGATGACCCTATGAGCTCCTCACCACAATCTAGGGTAGAGGTGTGGCCTGAGGTTCCCCTTTTCAAGGGGGCGGCAAAAGTTCAGTTGCCCTGGGGAAACCTTCGACAAAACCCAGGGCTAAAGGGACACCACCGAGCTTTGCGGTGAAGGGGGGCCAAAAGACCCCTTTTGGTGTTGGAGATAAAGGGGACCTTCCACTTTTAAGGAGGGCTTGATGTTCCGCACCCTGTGCACTTTTTTGTGTTTTTACACATTTTTTGCGCTCAGTGACCCGAAAGCATGATCCCAGGCTTTCAATATATAAGAGGAAATAAAAAAAATAAAAAAAAATGTAACTGGGGAAGCAATTTGTTGGTATTAGGTTATCAAAACATTTTATGTTGCATTGTTTGCGCGCCTCTGCTTGTTGGGAGTATGATGGCGTTACTTGTATGAGAGGTTAAAGGACCCTTCTCACAAGCTTCCAGCCCATACATAGTTTTCTTTCCCATTATGAATGTTTTTAGTGCTTACTATTTTAATTCGGATCTGTATTTCATTGTAATTGTACCGGAATTTGTTTTTGGATAATTTCAAACAATTTGAGACCCACACCTGCCAAATATTGATTTACAATTTTTGATTGAATATGTATCTTTATTTTGTATAAAGGTACAGAAAACATACAATACATTACGTTCAAATGTATTACGTTGCAGCGAAGCTGTAAGCACAATACACCGTAAAACATAATCATTCATACTTTCTGGTACAATTCAAGACATTAGGAACAAGATATGACCAGGGATGCTAATGGGGGGTAGGGTACTAACTACCAGGGCCCTGGCATGCCAGGGGGCCAGGGCCCAGGGGAGGGCTGGCAAATTTTAGCTCAGGGGACAAGACTCGATTCAGCAGCCAATTAGGAACCTTTTAAAGGAAAAAAATGCAGGTGGCCCAGTGACCCAGCCCAAAGTAGCCCTCTATGGGACCGACCCAAGGGGGAGATGCCTCCCGGCCCCCGAACCCAGCCTGCCCCTGCCCGGGCTGCACTGCAGATCACCAACTTTTTTATATTTTTTTTGCTTCTTCAAGTTTTATTTTAACTTTTTTGTTTTTGTTTTGTGTTTACCCAGTGTGTGTGTGGGGGGCTGCCATGGTAGACACCATATGTAGTCTGTGCATAGGCGGCCACATCATTCATTCATAGAATATTGTACTACAGCTGAATAGATTATGCGACCACTGTGAGTAGTATGCCATGTGGCCATCTATGGAAGGACCGCATAGGCTCCCTGCACTTCATGTCTGTAAGATAGTAGCTAAATCCCCTTCCGACTTCACCATGACAAATAAGCAAATGAGTGCTCAAAAGTAGAACAAAATATTCATTAAATTCAGTTGAGAACATTGTTGGTTCTAAATATAAATGCAGTATTCTTTATCACCATCCAAAATATAAAACTAGAAATTCAACACGAAAAACGTTAAAAATCGCTATAATATTAAAAAGGCTGCCATGTCAGCTGGTGTCTTAATGGAAGAGTAGTTTGTTAAGACTATACTTTCAGGGATCATTTCTATAGTTTATACATATGGAAATGTGCTCTAAAGTGTACAGACTCACCAACCATGAGGAAGAGTTTTAGTGATTTCTCTTGAATGTGAAGTGAGCTTGTAGTGCTGCTTTATGGTAGCTACTATCTGCTTTTGATGACTGTTTCTCTTTTCCTTTGTGGAAGAGTAGAGGAGTGAAATCACCAGCTGAGTGGTCGGGTTTCTGAATTGTTAACAACAGAGAATGTTATGAAAGAACTTAAGCTGAGATTTCAGTATAGCTGGATTTGCTTTGCTGTTGTTTTTGTAAAGTTCTGTCTTATGATATTAGAAATGGTTTTCTTAATAAGGACAAGCTACTTTGGTCATCTGGCCTGAGATTGGTGCAGCTGAGAGAACCTGGGTTATGTGCTTCTGTTGTAGTGAGCCAAAGATATCTAAAAATCATTGAGGAATGGGAAACCTTGTTGATAGACTAAGACGAGGACCATGTTTTTTCCAATATTTCTTTTACAGCATATTTTTGTAATAGCCTGTCCATTAGACTGGGGCCATACTTGCTCTGCACTTACTTATTTATTCATCTCTTTGGTTTGTCACCTCAACTGTTGTTTTTGAATTTTACAGATTGGTGGGTGCAGATGACCCTATGAGCTCCTCACCACAATCTAGGGTAGAGGTGTGGCCTGAGGTTCCCCTTTTCAAGGGGGCGGCAAAAGTTCAGTTGCCCTGGGGAAACCTTCGACAAAACCCAGGGCTAAAGGGACACCACCGAGCTTTGCGGTGAAGGGGGGCCAAAAGACCCCTTTTGGTGTTGGAGATAAAGGGGACCTTCCACTTTTAAGGAGGGCTTGATGTTCCGCACCCTGTGCACTTTTTTGTGTTTTTACACATTTTTTGCGCTCAGTGACCCGAAAGCATGATCCCAGGCTTTCAATATATAAGAGGAAATAAAAAAAATAAAAAAAAATGTAACTGGGGAAGCAATTTGTTGGTATTAGGTTATCAAAACATTTTATGTTGCATTGTTTGCGCGCCTCTGCTTGTTGGGAGTATGATGGCGTTACTTGTATGAGAGGTTAAAGGGCCCTTCTCACAAGCTTCCAGCCCATACATAGTTTTCTTTCCCATTATGAATGTTTTTAGTGCTTACTATTTTAATTCGGATCTGTATTTCATTGTAATTGTACCGGAATTTGTTTTTGGATAATTTCAAACAATTTGAGACCCACACCTGCCAAATATTGATTTACAATTTTTGATTGAATATGTATCTTTATTTTGTATAAAGGTACAGAAAACATACAATACATTACGTTCAAATGTATTACGTTGCAGCGAAGCTGTAAGCACAATACACCGTAAAACATAATCATTCATACTTTCTGGTACAATTCAAGACATTAGGAACAAGATATGACCAGGGATGCTGATGGGGGGTAGGGTACTAACTACCAGGGCCCTGGCATGCCAGGGGGCCAGGGCCCAGGGGAGGGCTGGCAAATTTTAGCTCAGGGGACAAGACTCGATTCAGCAGCCAATTAGGAACCTTTTAAAGGAAAAAAATGCAGGTGGCCCAGTGACCCAGCCCAAAGTAGCCCTCTATGGGACCGACCCAAGGGGGAGATGCCTCCCGGCCCCCGAACCCAGCCTGCCCCTGCCCGGGCTGCACTGCAGATCACCAACTTTTTTATATTTTTTTTGCTTCTTCAAGTTTTATTTTAACTTTTTTGTTTTTGTTTTGTGTTTACCCAGTGTGTGTGTGGGGGGCTGCCATGGTAGACACCATATGTAGTCTGTGCATAGGCGGCCACATCATTCATTCATAGAATATTGTACTACAGCTGAATAGATTATGCGACCACTGTGAGTAGTATGCCATGTGGCCATCTATGGAAGGACCGCATAGGCTCCCTGCACTTCATGTCTGTAAGATAGTAGCTAAATCCCCTTCCGACTTCACCATGACAAATAAGCAAATGAGTGCTCAAAAGTAGAACAAAATATTCATTAAATTCAGTTGAGAACATTGTTGGTTCTAAATATAAATGCAGTATTCTTTATCACCATCCAAAATATAAAACTAGAAATTCAACACGAAAAACGTTAAAAATCGCTATAATATTAAAAAGGCTGCCATGTCAGCTGGTGTCTTAATGGAAGAGTAGTTTGTTAAGACTATACTTTCATGGATCATTTCTATAGTTTATACATATGGAAATGTGCTCTAAAGTGTACAGACTCACCAACCATGAGGAAGAGTTTTAGTGATTTCTCTTGAATGTGAAGTGAGCTTGTAGTGCTGCTTTATGGTAGCTACTATCTGCTTTTGATGACTGTTTCTCTTTTCCTTTGTGGAAGAGTAGAGGAGTGAAATCACCAGCTGAGTGGTTGGGTTTCTGAATTGTTAACAACAGAGAATGTTATGAAAGAACTTAAGCTGAGATTTCAGTATAGCTGGATTTGCTTTGCTGTTGTTTTTGTAAAGTTCTGTCTTATGATATTAGAAATGGTTTTCTTAATAAGGACAAGCTACTTTGGTCATCTGGCCTGAGATTGGTGCAGCTGAGAGAACCTGGGTTATGTGCTTCTGTTGTAGTGAGCCAAAGATATCTAAAAATCATTGAGGAATGGGAAACCTTGTTGATAGAGTAAGACGAGGACCATGTTTTTTCCAATATTTCTTTTACAGCATATTTTTGTAATAGCCTGTCCATTAGACTGGGGCCATACTTGCTCTGCACTTACTTATTTATTCATCTCTTTGGTTTGTCACCTCAACTGTTGTTTTTGAATTTTACAGATTGGTGGGTGCAGATGACCCTATGAGCTCCTCACCACAATCTAGGGTAGAGGTGTGGCCTGAGGTTCCCCTTTTCAAGGGGGCGGCAAAAGTTCAGTTGCCCTGGGGAAACCTTCGACAAAACCCAGGGCTAAAGGGACACCACCGAGCTTTGCGGTGAAGGGGGGCCAAAAGACCCCTTTTGGTGTTGGAGATAAAGGGGACCTTCCACTTTTAAGGAGGGCTTGATGTTCCGCACCCTGTGCACTTTTTTGTGTTTTTACACATTTTTTGCGCTCAGTGACCCGAAAGCATGATCCCAGGCTTTCAATATATAAGAGGAAATAAAAAAAATAAAAAAAAATGTAACTGGGGAAGCAATTTGTTGGTATTAGGTTATCAAAACATTTTATGTTGCATTGTTTGCGCGCCTCTGCTTGTTGGGAGTATGATGGCGTTACTTGTATGAGAGGTTAAAGGGCCCTTCTCACAAGCTTCCAGCCCATACATAGTTTTCTTTCCCATTATGAATGTTTTTAGTGCTTACTATTTTAATTCGGATCTGTATTTCATTGTAATTGTACCGGAATTTGTTTTTGGATAATTTCAAACAATTTGAGACCCACACCTGCCAAATATTGATTTACAATTTTTGATTGAATATGTATCTTTATTTTGTATAAAGGTACAGAAAACATACAATACATTACGTTCAAATGTATTACGTTGCAGCGAAGCTGTAAGCACAATACACCGTAAAACATAATCATTCATACTTTCTGGTACAATTCAAGACATTAGGAACAAGATATGACCAGGGATGCTGATGGGGGGTAGGGTACTAACTACCAGGGCCCTGGCATGCCAGGGGGCCAGGGCCCAGGGGAGGGCTGGCAAATTTTAGCTCAGGGGACAAGACTCGATTCAGCAGCCAATTAGGAACCTTTTAAAGGAAAAAAATGCAGGTGGCCCAGTGACCCAGCCCAAAGTAGCCCTCTATGGGACCGACCCAAGGGGGAGATGCCTCCCGGCCCCCGAACCCAGCCTGCCCCTGCCCGGGCTGCACTGCAGATCACCAACTTTTTTATATTTTTTTTTGCTTCTTCAAGTTTTATTTTAACTTTTTTGTTTTTGTTTTGTGTTTACCCAGTGTGTGTGTGGGGGGCTGCCATGGTAGACACCATATGTAGTCTGTGCATAGGCGGCCACATCATTCATTCATAGAATATTGTACTACAGCTGAATAGATTATGCGACCACTGTGAGTAGTATGCCATGTGGCCATCTATGGAAGGACCGCATAGGCTCCCTGCACTTCATGTCTGTAAGATAGTAGCTAAATCCCCTTCCGACTTCACCATGACAAATAAGCAAATGAGTGCTCAAAAGTAGAACAAAATATTCATTAAATTCAGTTGAGAACATTGTTGGTTCTAAATATAAATGCAGTATTCTTTATCACCATCCAAAATATAAAACTAGAAATTCAACACGAAAAACGT
Source organism: Mixophyes fleayi (assembly GCF_038048845.1). Lineage (NCBI taxonomy): Eukaryota > Metazoa > Chordata > Amphibia > Anura > Limnodynastidae > Mixophyes > Mixophyes fleayi. The sequence goes on along the minus strand of NW_027447611.1, from coordinate 4,596 downwards.
TAAAAATCGCTATAATATTAAAAAGGCTGCCATGTCAGCTGGTGTCTTAATGGAAGAGTAGTTTGTTAAGACTATACTTTCAGGGATCATTTCTATAGTTTATACATATGGAAATGTGCTCTAAAGTGTACAGACTCACCAACCATGAGGAAGAGTTTTAGTGATTTCTCTTGAATGTGAAGTGAGATTGTAGTGCTGCTTTATGGTAGCTACTATCTGCTTTTGATGACTGTTTCTCTTTTCCTTTGTGGAAAAATAGAGGAGAGAAATCACCAGCTGAGTGGTTGGGTTTCTGAATTGTTAACAACAGAGAATGTTATGAAAGAACTTAAGCTGAGATTTCAGTATAGCTGGATTTGCTTTGCTGTTGTTTTTGTAAAGTTCTGTCTTATGATATTAGAAATGGTTTTCTTAATAAGGACAAGCTACTTTGGTCATCTGGCCTGAGATTGGTGCAGCTGAGAGAAACTGGGTTATGTGCTTCTGTTGTAGTGAGCCAAAGATATCTAAAAATCATTGAGGAATGGGAAACCTTGTTGATAAAGTAAGACGAGGACCATGTTTTTTCCAATATTTCTTTTACAGCATATTTTTGTAATAGCCTGTCCATTAGACTGGGGCCATGCTTGCTCTGCACTTACTTATTTATTCATCTCTTTGGTTTGTCACCTCAACTGTTGTTTTTGAATTTTACAGATTGGTGGGTGCAGATGACCCTATGAGCTCCTCACCACAATCTAGGGTAGAGGTGTGGCCTGAGGTTCCCCTTTTCAAGGGGGCGGCAAAAGTTCAGTTGCCCTGGGGAAACCTTCGACAAAACCCAGGGCTAAAGGGACACCACCGAGCTTTGCGGTGAAGGGGGGCCAAAAGACCCCTTTTGGTGTTGGAGATAAAGGGGACCTTCCACTTTTAAGGAGGGCTTGATGTTCCGCACCCTGTGCACTTTTTTGTGTTTTTACACATTTTTTGCGCTCAGTGACCCGAAAGCATGATCCCAGGCTTTCAATATATAAGAGGAAATAAAAAAAATAAAAAAAAATGTAACTGGGGAAGCAATTTGTTGGTATTAGGTTATCAAAACATTTTATGTTGCATTGTTTGCGCGCCTCTGCTTGTTGGGAGTATGATGGCGTTACTTGTATGAGAGGTTAAAGGGCCCTTCTCACAAGCTTCCAGCCCATACATAGTTTTCTTTCCCATTATGAATGTTTTTAGTGCTTACTATTTTAATTCGGATCTGTATTTCATTGTAATTGTACCGGAATTTGTTTTTGGATAATTTCAAACAATTTGAGACCCACACCTGCCAAATATTGATTTACAATTTTTGATTGAATATGTATCTTTATTTTGTATAAAGGTACAGAAAACATACAATACATTACGTTCAAATGTATTACGTTGCAGCGAAGCTGTAAGCACAATACACCGTAAAACATAATCATTCATACTTTCTGGTACAATTCAAGACATTAGGAACAAGATATGACCAGGGATGCTGATGGGGGGTAGGGTACTAACTACCAGGGCCCTGGCATGCCAGGGGGCCAGGGCCCAGGGGAGGGCTGGCAAATTTTAGCTCAGGGGACAAGACTCGATTCAGCAGCCAATTAGGAACCTTTTAAAGGAAAAAAATGCAGGTGGCCCAGTGACCCAGCCCAAAGTAGCCCTCTATGGGACCGACCCAAGGGGGAGATGCCTCCCGGCCCCCGAACACAGCCTGCCCCTGCCCGGGCTGCACTGCAGATCACCAACTTTTTTATATTTTTTTTGCTACTTCAAGTTTTATTTTAACTTTTTTGTTTTTGTTTTGTGTTTACCCAGTGTGTGTGTGTGTGTGGGGGGGGGGGGGGCTGCCATGGTAGACACCATATGTAGTCTGTGCATAGGCGGCCACATCATTCATTCATAGAATATTGTACTACAGCTGAATAGATTATGCGACCACTGTGAGTAGTATGCCATGTGGCCATCTATGGAAGGACCGCATAGGCTCCCTGCACTTCATGTCTGTAAGATAGTAGCTAAATCCCCTTCCGACTTCACCATGACAAATAAGCAAATGAGTGCTCAAAAGTAGAACAAAATATTCATTAAATTCAGTTGAGAACATTGTTGGTTCTAAATATAAATGCAGTATTCTTTATCACCATCCAAAATATAAAACTAGAAATTAAACACGAAAAACGTTAAAAATCGCTATAATATTAAAAAGGCTGGCATGTCAGCTGGTGTCTTAATGGAAGAGTAGTTTGTTAAGACTATACTTTCAGGGATCATTTCTATAGTTTATACATATGGAAATGTGCTCTAAAGTGTGCAGACTCACCAACCATGAGGAAGAGTTTTAGTGATTTCTCTTGAATGTGAAGTGAGCTTGTAGTGCTGCTTTATGGTAGCTACTATCTGCTTTTGATGACTGTTTCTCTTTTCCTTTGTGGAAGAGTAGAGGAGTGAAATCACCAGCTGAGTGGTTGGGTTTCTGAATTGTTAACAACAGAGAATGTTATGAAAGAACTTAAGCTGAGATTTCAGTATAGCTGGATTTGCTTTGCTGTTGTTTTTGTAAAGTTCTGTCTTATGATATTAGAAATGGTTTTCTTAATAAGGACAAGCTACTTTGGTCATCTGGCCTGAGATTGGTGCAGCTGAGAGAACCTGGGTTATGTGCTTCTGTTGTAGTGAGCCAAAGATATCTAAAAATCATTGAGGAATGGGAAACCTTGTTGATAGAGTAAGACGAGGACCATGTTTTTTCCAATATTTCTTTTACAGCATATTTTTGTAATAGCCTGTCCATTAGACTGGGGCCATACTTGCTCTGCACTTACTTATTTATTCATCTCTTTGGTTTGTCACCTCAACTGTTGTTTTTGAATTTTACAGATTGGTGGGTGCAGATGACCCTATGAGCTCCTCACCACAATCTAGGGTAGAGGTGTGGCCTGAGGTTCCCCTTTTCAAGGGGGCGGCAAAAGTTCAGTTGCCCTGGGGAAACCTTCGACAAAACCCAGGGCTAAAGGGACACCACCGAGCTTTGGGGTGAAGGGGGGCCAAAAGACCCCTTTTGGTGTTGGAGATAAAGGGGACCTTCCACTTTTAAGGAGGGCTTGATGTTCCGCACCCTGTGCACTTTTTTGTGTTTTTACACATTTTTTGCGCTCAGTGACCCGAAAGCATGATCCCAGGCTTTCAATATATAAGAGGAAATAAAAAAAATAAAAAAAAATGTAACTGGGGAAGCAATTTGTTGGTATTAGGTTATCAAAACATTTTATGTTGCATTGTTTGCGCGCCTCTGCTTGTTGGGAGTATGATTGCGTTACTTGTATGAGAGGTTAAAGGGCCCTTCTCACAAGCTTCCAGCCCATACATAGTTTTCTTTCCCATTATGAATGTTTTTAGTGCTTACTATTTTAATTCGGATCTGTATTTCATTGTAATTGTACCGGAATTTGTTTTTGGATAATTTCAAACAATTTGAGACCCACACCTGCCAAATATTGATTTACAATTTTTGATTGAATATGTATCTTTATTTTGTATAAAGGTACAGAAAACATACAATACATTACGTTCAAATGTATTACGTTGCAGCGAAGCTGTAAGCACAATACACCGTAAAACATAATCATTCATACTTTCTGGTACAATTCAAGACATTAGGAACAAGATATGACCAGGGATGCTGATGGGGGGTAGGGTACTAACTACCAGGGCCCTGGCATGCCAGGGGGCCAGGGCCCAGGGGAGGGCTGGCAAATTTTAGCTCAGGGGACAAGACTCGATTCAGCAGCCAATTAGGAACCTTTTAAAGGAAAAATATGCAGGTGGCCCAGTGACCCAGCCCAAAGTAGCCCTCTATGGGACCGACCCAAGGGGGAGATGCCTCCCGGCCCCCGAACCCAGCCTGCCCCTGCCCGGGCTGAACTGCAGATCACCAACTTTTTTATATTTTTTTTGCTACTTTAAGTTTTATTTTAACTTTTTTGTTTTTGTTTTGTGTTTACCCAGTGTGTGTGTGGGGGGGGGCTGCCATGGTAGACACCATATGTAGTCTGTGCATAGGCGGCCACATCATTCATTCATAGAATATTGTACTACAGCTGAATAGATTATGCGACCACTGTGAGTAGTATGCCATGTGGCCATCTATGGAAGGACCGCATAGGCTCCCTGCACTTCATGTCTGTAAGATAGTAGCTAAATCCCCTTCCGACTTCACCATGACAAATAAGCAAATGAGTGCTCAAAAGTAGAACAAAATGTTCATTAAATTCAGTTGAGAACATTGTTGGTTCTAAATATAAATGCAGTATTCTTTATCACCATCCAAAATATAAAACTAGAAATTCAACACGAAAAACGTTAAAAATCGCTATAATATTAAAAAGGCTGCCATGTCAGCTGGTGTCTTAATGGAAGAGTAGTTTGTTAAGACTATACTTTCAGGGATCATTTCTATAGTTTATACATATGGAAATGTGCTCTAAAGTGTACAGACTCACCAACCATGAGGAAGAGTTTTAGTGATTTCTCTTGAATGTGAAGTGAGCTTGTAGTGCTGCTTTATGGTAGCTACTATCTGCTTTTGAA
>NW_027447610.1:0-28240 GCF_038048845.1 Mixophyes fleayi | reverse complement strand
TTGATTCATTATTCAAGATTTATGATTCGATTCATGATTCATGATTCATAGATTCATGATTCTATTCATGATTCATGATTCATGATTCATGATTCAATTGATGATTCATGATTTATGATTCAAATTATGATTCAATTCATGATCCATGATTCATGATTTAATTCATGATTCATGATTCAATTCATGATTCATGATTCATGATTTAATTTATGATTCGTGATTCATGATTCATGATTCAATTCATGATTCATAATTCATGATTTATGATTCAATTCATGATTCATGATTCATTTCATGATTCATGATCATGATTCATTGATTCATGATTCGATTCATGATTAATGATTCATGATTCATGATTCATGATTCTATTATGATTCATGATTCATGATTCATGATTCAATTGATGATTCATGATTTATGATTCAATCATGATTCAATTCATGATTTAATTCATGATTCATGATTCATGATTCAATTCATGTTTCATGATTCAATTCATGATTCTGATTCATGATTCAATTTATGATTCGTGATTCATGATTCAATTCATGATTCATGATTCATGATTCAATTCATGATTCGATTTATGATTCATGATTCAATTCATGATTCATGATTCAATTCATGATTCGATTCCTGATTAAAAATCTTGATTCATGATTTAATTCATGATTCATGATTCAATTCATGATTCAATTCATGACTTATGATTCAATTCATGATTCAATTCATGATTCATGATTCAATTCATGATTCATAATTTATGATTCAATTCATGATTCATGATTCATGATTCGATTCATGATTCATGATTCAATTCATGATTCATGATTCAATTCATGATTCATGATTCGATTCATGATTCATGATTCAATTTATGATTTATGATTCATGATTTAATTCATGATTTATGATTCATGATTCAATTCATGATTCATGAATCATGATTCATGATTCAATTCATGATTCATGATTCATGATTCATGATTCAATTCATGATTCATGATTTATGATTGAATTCATGATTTATGATCATGATTCATGATTTATGATTGAATTCATGATTTATGATTCATGATTCATGATTCAATTCATGATTCATGATTCAATTCACGAATCATGATGCAATTCATGATTCATGATTCATGATTCAATTCATGATTCATGATTCATGATTCATGATTCAAATCATGATTCATGATTGAATTCATGATTCAATTCATGATTCAATTCATGATTCATGATTCATTTCATGATTCATGATTCATGATTCGATTCATGATTCATGATTCATGATTCAATTCATGATTCATGATTCATGATTCAATTATGATTCGTGATTCATGATTCATGATTCAATTCATGATTCATATTCATGATTTATGATTCAATTCATGATTCATTATTCAAGATTTATGATTCGATTCATGATTCATGATTCATGATTCATGATTCATGATTCTATTCATGATTCATGATTCATGATTCATGATTCAATTGATGATTCATGATTTATGATTCAAATTATGATTCAATTCATGATCCATGATTCATGATTTAATTCATGATTCATGATTCAATTCATGATTCATGATTCATGATTTAATTTATGATTCGTGATTCATGATTCATGATTCAATTCATGATTCATAATTCATGATTTATGATTCAATTCATGATTCATGATTCATTTCATGATTCATGATTCATGATTCATGATTCATGATTCGATTCATGATTAATGATTCATGATTCATGATTCATGATTCTATTCATGATTCATGATTCATTGATTCATGATTCAATTGATGATTCATGATTTATGATTCAATTCATGATTCAATTCATGATTTAATTCATGATTCATGATTCATGATTCAATTCATGATTCATGATTCAATTCATGATTCATGATTCATGATTCAATTTATGATTCGTGATTCATGATTCAATTCATGATTCATGATTCATGATTCAATTCATGATTCGATTTATGATTCATGATCCAATTCATGATTCATGATTCAATTCATGATTCGATTCCTGATTAAAATCTTGATTCATGATTTAATTCATGATTCATGATTCAATTCATGATTCAATTCATGACTTATGATTCAATTCATGATTCAATTCATGATTCATGATTGAATTCATGATTCATAATTTATGATTCAATTCATGATTCATGATTCATGATTCGATTCATGATTCATGATTCAATTCATGATTCATGATTCAATTCATGATTCATGATTCGATTCATGATTCATGATTCAATTTATGATTTATGATTCATGATTTAATTCATGATTTATGATTCATGATTCAATTCATGATTCATGAATCATGATTCATGATTCAATTCATGATTCATGATTTATGATTGAATTCATGATTTATGATTCATGATTCATGATTTATGATTGAATTCATGATTTATGATTCATGATTCATGATTCAATTCATGATTCATGATTCAATTCACGAATCATGATGCAATTCATAATTCATGATTATTGATTCAATTCATGATTCATGATTCATGATTCATGATTCATGATTCAAATCATGATTCATGATTGAATTCATGATTCAATTCATGATTCAATTCATGATTCATGATTCAATTCATGATTCAATTCATGATTCGATTAATGATTTATGATTCAATTCATGATAAAATACATGATTCATGATTCGATTCATGATATATGATTCAATTCATGATTCATGATTCGATTCATGATTCATGATTCATGATTCAATTCATGATTCATGATTCATGATTCAATTTATGATTCGTGATTCATGATTCATGATTCAATTCATGATTCATAATTCATGATTTATGATTCAATTCATGATTCATGATTCAAGATTTATGATTCGATTCATGATTCATGATTCATGATTCATAATTCATGATTCTATTCATGATTCATGATTCATGATTCATGATTCAATTGATGATTCATGATTTATGATTCAAATTATGATTCAATTCATGATCCATGATTCATGATTTAATTCATGATTCATGATTCAATTCATGATTCATGATTCATGATTTAATTTATGATTCGTGATTCATGATTCATGATTCAATTCATGATTCATAATTCATGATTTATGATTCAATTCATGATTCATGATTCATTTCATGATTCATGATTCATGATTCATGATTCATGATTCGATTCATGATTAATGATTCATGATTCATGATTCATGATTCTATTCATGATTCATGATTCATGATTCATGATTCAATTGATGATTCATGATTTATGATTCAATTCATGATTCAATTCATGATTTAATTCATGATTCATGATTCATGATTCAATTCATGATTCATGATTCAATTCATGATTCATGATTCATGATTCAATTTATGATTCGTGATTCATGATTCAATTCATGATTCATGATTCATGATTCAATTCATGATTCAATTTATGATTCATGATTCATGATTCAATTCATGATTCATGTTTCAATTCATGATTCGATTCCTGATTAAAATCTTGATTCATGATTTAATTCATGATTCATGATTCAATTCATGATTCAATTCATGATTTATGATTCAATTCATGATTCAATTCATGATTCATGATTCGATTAATGATTTATGATTCAATTCAAGATTCAATTCATGATTTGATTCATGATTCATGATTCATGATTCAATTCATGATTCATGATTCATGATTCAATTCATGATTCATGATTCATGATTCGATTCATAATTCATGATTCAATTCATGATTCATGATTCATGATTTAATTCATGATTCATGATTAAATTCATGATTCATGCTTGATGATTAAATTCATGATTCATGATTCATGATTCAATTCATGATTAATGATTCATGATTCAATTCATGATTCAATTCATGATTCAATTCATGATTCATGATTCATGATTCAATTCATGATTCATGATTCAATTCATGATTAATGATTTGGTTCATGATTCATGGTTCATGATTCAATTCATGATTCATGATTCATGATTCATGATTCAATTCATGATTCATGATTCATGATTCATGATTCATGATTCAATTCATGATTCATGATTCATGATTCATGATTCGATTCCTGATTCAATTTATGATTCATGATTCAATTCATGATTCGATTCCTGATTAAAATCTTGATTCATGATTTAATTCATGATTCATGATTCAATTCATGATTCAATTCATGATTTATGATTCAATTCATGATTCAATTCATGATTCATGATTCGATTAATGATTTATGATTCAATTCAAGATTCAATTCATGATTTGATTCATGATTCATGATTCATGATTCAATTCATGATTCATGATTCATGATTCATGATTCAATTCATGATTCATGATTCATGATTCGATTCATGATTCATGATTCAATTCATGATTCATGATTTAATTCATGATTCATGATTCAATTCATGATTCATGCTTGATGATTAAATTCATGATTCATGATTCATGATTCAATTCATGATTAATGATTCATCATTCAATTCATGATTCAATTCATGATTCAATTCAGGATTCATGATTCATGATTCATGATTCATGATTCATGATTCATGATTCAATTCATGATTCATGATTCAATTCATGATTAATGATTTGATTCATGATTCATGGTTCATGATTCAATTCATGATTCATGATTCATGATTCATAATTCGATTCATGATTCATGATTCGATTTATGATTTATGGTTCATGATTTAATTCATGATTTATGATTCATGATTCAATTGATGATTCATGATTCATGATTCAATTCATGATTCAATTCATGATTCATGATTCATGATTCAATTTATGATTCATGATTCATGATTCAATTCATGATTCATGATTCATGATTCAATTCATGATTCATGATTCATGATTCAATTCATGATTCTTGATTCAATTTATGATTCATGATTCAATTCATGATTCATAATTCATGATTCATGATTGATGATTCAATTCATGATTTATGATTTATAATTGAATTCATGATTCAATTCATGATTCATGATTCATGATTCATGATTCATGATTCAATTAATGATTCATGATTCAATTCATGATTCATGATTCAATTCATGATTCAATTCATGATTCATGATTCAATTCATGATTCATGATTCATGATTCATGATTCATGATTCATGATTCATGATTCAATTCATGATTCAATTCATGATTCAATTCATGATTTATGATTGAATTCATGATTCAATTAATGATTCTTGATTCATGATTCATGATTCAATTCATGATTCAATTCATGATTTATGATTGAATTAATGATTCAATTAATGATTCATGATTTATGATTGAATTCATGATTCAATAATGATTCTTGATTCATGATTCATGATTCAATTAATGATTCATGATTTAATTCATGAATTATGATTCATGATTCAATTCATGATTCATGATTCATGATTCATGATTCAAATCATGATTCATGATTCAATGCATGATTTAATTCATGATTTAATTCATGATTCATGATTCAATGCATGATTTAATTCATGATTTAATTCATGATTCATGATTGAATTCATGATTCAATTCATGATTCATGATTCGATTAATGATTTATGATTCAATTCATAATTAAATACATGATTCATGATCTTATTCATGATTCGATTCATGATTCATGATTTAATTCATGATTCATGATTCATGATTCAATTTATGATTCGTGATTCATGATTCATGATTCAATTCATGATTCAATTCACGATTCATAATTCATGATTCATGATTCATGATTCATGATTCTATTCATGGTTCATGATTCATGATTCAATTCATGATTCATGATTCATGATTCAATTTATGATTCGTGATTCATGATTCAATTTATGATTCGTGATTCATAATTCAATTCATGATTCATGATTCATGATTCAATTCATGATTCGATTTATGATTCATGATTCATGATTCAATTCATGATTCATGATTCAATTAATGATTCATGATTCAATTCATGATTCATGATTCATGATTCAATTAATGATTCATTATTCAATTCATGATTAATGATTCAATTCATGATTCGATTCCTGATTCAAATCTTGATTCATGATTTAATTCATGATTCATGATTCATGATTCAATTCATGATTCATGATTCATGATTCATGATTCAATTCATGATTCAATTCATGATTTATGATTCAATTCATGATTCAATTCATGATTCAATTCATGATTCATGATTCATGATTCAATTAATGATTCATGATTCAATTCATGATTCATGATTCATGATTCAATTAATGATTCATGATTCATGATTTATGATTCAATTCATGTTTCATGATTCGATTCATGATTCATGATTCAATTCATGATTCATGATTCATAATTCAATTCATGATTCATGATTCAATTCATGATTCATAATTCATGATTCAATTCATGATTCATGATTCAAGATTCAATTCATGTTTCAATTCATGATTCATGATTTATGATTTAATTCATGATTCATGATTCATGATTCGATTCATGATTCATGATTCAATTCATGATTCATGATTCAATTCATGATTCATGATTCATGATTCATGATTCAATTCATGATTCATGATTCAAATCATGATTCATGATTCAATTTATGATTTATGATTCATGATTTAATTCATGATTTATGATTCATGATTCAATTCATGATCCATGATTCATGATTTAATTCATGATTTATGATTCATGATTCAATTCATGATCCATGAATCATGATTCATGATTCATGATTCAATTCATGATTCATGATTTATGATTGAATTCATGATTTATGATTCATGATTCATGATTCAATTAGTGATTCATGATTCAATTCACGAATCATGATTCAATTCATGATTCATGATTCATGATTCAATTCATGATTCATGATTCATGATTCATGATTCATGATTCAAATCATGATTCATGATTGAATTCATGATTCAATTCATGATTCAATTCATGATTTGATTAATGATTTATGATTCAATTCATGATTAAATACAAGATTTATGATTCAATTTATGATTCATGATTCATGATTCAATTCATGATTCATGATTCAATTCATGATTCATGATTCAATTCATGATTCATGATTCAATTCATGATTCATGATTCGATTCATGATTCATGATTCGATTTATGATTTATGATTCATGATTTAATTCATGATTTATGATTCATGATTCAATTCATGATTCATGAATCATGATTCATGATTCAATTCATGATTCATGATTCATGATTCATGATTCAATTCATGATTCATGATTCAATTCACGAATCATGATTCAATTCATGATTCATGATTCATGATTCAATTCATGATTCATGATTCATGATTCATGATTCATGATTCATGATTGAATTCATGATTCAATTCATGATTCAATTCATGATTCATGATTCAATTCATGATTCAATTCATGATTCGATTAATGATTTATGATTCAATTCATGATAAAATACATGATTCATGATTCGATTCATGATTCATGATTCAATTCATGATTCATGATTTGATTCATGATTCATTTCATGATTCATGATTCATGATTCGATTCATGATTCATGATTCATGATTCAATTCATGATTCATGATTCATGATTCAATTTATGATTCGTGATTCATGATTCATGATTCAGTTCATGATTCATAATTCATGATTTATGATTCAATTCATGATTCATGATTCATGATTCATGATTCTATTCATGATTCATGATTCATGATTCATGATTCAATTGATGATTCATGATTTATGATTCAAATTATTATTCAATTCATGATTCATGATTCATGATTTAATTTATGATTCATGATTCAATTCATGATTCATGATTCATGATTTAATTTATGATTCGTGATTCATGATCCATGATTCAATTCATGATTCATAATTCATGATTTATGATTCAATTCATGATTCATGATTCATTTCATGATTCATGATTCATGATTCATGATTCATGATTCGATTCATGATTAATGATTCATGATTCATGATTCATGATTCATGATTCGATTCATGATTAATGATTCATGATTCATGATTCATGATTCTATTCATGATTCATGATTCATGATTCATGATTCAATTGATGATTCATGATTTATGATTCAATTCATGATTCAATTCATGATTTAATTCATGATTCATGATTCAATTCATGATTCATGATTCAATTCATGATTCATGATTCATGATTCAATTTATGATTCGTGATTCATGATTCAATTCATGATTCATGATTCATGATTCAATTCATGATTCGATTTATGATTCATGATTCATGATTCAATTCATGATTCATGATTCAATTCATGATTCGATTCCTGATTAAAATCTTGATTTATGATTTAATTCATGATTCATGATTCAATTCATGATTCAATTCATGATTTATGATTCAATTCATGATTCAATTCATGATTCATGATTCGATTAATGATTTATGATTCAATTCAAGATTCAATTCATGATTCGATTCATGATTCATGATTCATGATTCAATTCATGATTCATGATTCATGATTCATGATTCAATTCATGATTCATGATTCATGATTCGATTCATAATTCATGATTCAATTCATGATTCATGATTCATGATTTAATTCATGATTCATGATTCAATTCATGATTCATGCTTGATGATTAAATTCATGATTCATGATTCATGATTCAATTCATGATTAATGATTCATGATTCAATTCATGATTCAATTCATGATTCATGATTCATGATTCAATTCATGATTCATTATTCAATTCATGATTAATGATTTGATTCATGATTCATGGTTCATGATTCAATTCATGATTCAATTCATGATTTATGATTCAATTCATGATTCAATTCATGATTCATGATTCGCTTAATGATTTATGATTCAATTCAAGATTCAATTCATGATTCGATTCATGATTCATGATTCATGATTCATGATTCATGATTCAATTCATGATTCATGATTCGATTCATGATTCATGATTCAATTCATGATTCATGATTCATGATTTAATTCATGATTCATGATTCAATTCATGATTCATGCTTGATTATTAAATTCATGATTCATGATTCATGATTCAATTCATGATTAATGATTCATGATTCAATTTATGATTCAATTCATGATTCAATTCATGATTCAATTCAGGATTCATGATTCATGATTCATGAATTATGATTCAATTCATGATTCATGATTCAATTCATGATTAATGATTCGATTCATGATTCATGGTTCATGATTCAATTCATGATTCATGATTCATGATTCAATTGATGATTCATGATTCATGATTCATGATTCGATTCATGATTCATGATTCGATTTATGATTTATGATTCATGATTTAATTCATGATTTATGATTCATGATTCAATTGATGATTCATGATTCATGATTCAATTCATGATTCATGATTCATGATTCAATTCATGATTCATGATTCATGATTCAATTCATGATTCAATTCATGATTCAATTCATGATTCATGATTCAATTCATGATTCAATTCATGATTCATGATTTGATTAATGATTTATGATTCAACTCATGATTAAATACATGATTCATGATTCGATTCATGATTCATGATTTAATTCATGATTCATGATTCATAATTCATGATTTAATTCATGATTCATGATTCGATTCATGATTCATGATTCATAATTCATGATTTAATTCATGATTCATGATTCATGATTCAATTTATGATTCGTGATTCATGATTCATGATTCAATTCATGATTCATAATTCATGATTCATGATTCAATTCATGATTCATAATTCATGATTTATGATTCAATTCATGATTCATGATTCATTTCATGATTCATGATTCATGATTCATGATTCATGATTCGATTCATGATTCATGATTCATGCTTCATGATTCAATTGATGATTCATGATTTATGATTCAATTCATGATTCAATTCATGATTCATGATTCATGATTCAATTCATGATTCATGATTCAATTCATGATTTAATTTATGATTCATGATTCATGATTCAATTCATGATTCATGATTCATGATTCAATTCATGATTCAATTCATGATTCGTGATTCAAGATTTATGATTCAATTCATGATTCATGAGTCATGATTCATGATTCAATTAATGATTCATGATTCAATTCATGATTCATGATTCAATTCATGATTCGATTCCTGATTAAAATCTTGATTCATGATTTAATTCATGATTCATGATTCATGATTCAATTCATGATTCATGATTCATGATTCAATTCATGATTCAATTCATGATTTATGATTCAATTCATGATTCAAATCATGATTTATGATTCGATTAATGATTTATGATTCAATTCATGATTCAATTCATGATTTATGATTCAATTCATGATTCAAATCATGATTTATGATTCGATTAATGATTTATGATTCAATTCATGATTCAATTCATGATTCATGATTCATGATTCATTATTCATGATTCAATTCATGATTCATGATTCAATTCATGATTAATGATTTGATTCATGATTCATGATTCAATTCATGATTAATGATTCGATTCATGATTCATGAATTAATTCATTATTCATGATTCATGATTCGATTCATGATTCATGATTCAATTCATGATTCATGAGTCATGATTCAATTCATGATTCATGATTCAATTCATGATTAATGATTCGATTCATGATTCATGATTCAATTCATGTTTCATGATTCATGATTCGATTCATGATTCGATTTATGATTTATGATTCATGATTTAATTCATGATTTATGATTTATGATTCAATTGATGAATAATGATTCATGATCCAATTTATGATTCAATTGATGATTCATGATTCATGATTCAATTCATGATTCATAATTCATGATTTATGATTCAATTCATTATTCATGATTCATTTCATGATTCATGATTCATGAATTATGATTCGATTCATGATTCATGATTCATGATTCTATTCATGATTCATGATTCATGATTCAATTGATGATTCATAATTTATGATTCAATTCATGATTCAATTCATGATTCATGATTCATGATTTAATTCATGATTCATGATTCATGATTCAATTCATGATTCATGATTCATGATTCAATTCATGATTTAATTTATGATTCATGATTCATGATTCAATTCATGTATCATGATTCATGATTCAATTCATGATTCAATTCATTAATTATGATTCATGATTCATAATTCAATTCATGATTCATGATTCATGATTCAATTCATGATTCATGATTCAATTCATGATTCATGATTCAATTCATGATTCGATTCCTGATTAAAATCTTGATTCATGATTTAATTCATGATTCATGATTCATGATTTAATTCATGATTCATGATTCATGATTCAATTCATGATTCAATTCATGCTTCATGATTCAATTCATGATTCATGATTCAATTCATGATTCATGATTCATGATTAATGATTCATGATTCATGATTAATGATTCAATTCATGATTAATGATTCAATTCATGATTCAATTCATGATTCATGATTCAATTCATGATTCATGATTTAATTCATGATTAATGATTCGATTCATGATTCATGATTCATGATTCATGATTCATGATTCAATTCATGATTAATGATTCGATTTATGATTTATGATTCATGATTTAATTGATGATTTATGATTCATGATTCAATTGATGATTCATGATTTATGATTCAATTCATGATTCAATTCATGATTCAATTCATGATTCATGATTCAATTTATGATTCATGATTCTTGATTCAATTCATGATTCATGATTCATGATTCATGATTCAATTCATGATTCATAATTCATGATTCATGATTCATGATTCAATTTATGATTCATGATTCTTGATTTAATTCTTGATTCATGATTCATAATTCATGATTCAATTCGTGATTCATAATTCATGATTCATGATTCATGAATCAATTCATGATTCATGATTTATGATTGAATTCATGATTCAATTTATGATTCATGATTCATGATTCATGATTCAATTAATGATTCATGATTCAATTCATGATTCATGATTCATGATTCAATTCATGATTCATGATTCATGATTCAATTCATGATAAATGATTCATGATTCAATTCATGATTCAATTCATGATTAATGATTCATGATTCAATTCATGATTCATGATTCAATTCATGATTAATGATTCAATTCATGATTCATGATTCATGATTCAATTCATGTTTCATGATTCATGATTCGATTCATGATTCGATTTATGATTTATGATTCATGATTTAATTCATGATTTATGATTCATGATTCAATTCATGATTCATGATTCATGATTCAATTGATGATTCAATTGATGATTCATGATTAATGATTCAATTTATGATTCATGATTCATGATTCAATTCATGATTCATAATTCATGATTTATGATTCAATTCATTATTCATGATTCATTTCATGATTCATGATTCATGAATTATGATTCGATTCATGATTTATGATTCATGATTCTATTCATGATTCATGATTCATGATTCATGATTCAATTGATGATTCTTAATTTATGATTCAATTCATGATTCAATTCATGATTCATGATTCATGATTTAATTCATGATTCATGATTCAATTCATGATTCATGATTCATGATTCAATTCATGATTTAATTTATGATTCATGATTCATGATTCAATTCATGATTCATGATTCATGATTCAATTCATGATTCAATTCATTAATTATGATTCATGATTCATGATTCAATTCATGATTCATGATTCATGATTCAATTAATGATTCATGATTCAATTCATGATTCATGATTCAATTCATGATTCGATTCCTGATTAAAATCTTGATTCATGATTTAATTCATGATTCATGATTCATGATTCAATTCATGATTCATGATTCATGATTCATGATTCATGATTCAAATCATGATTCATGATTCAATTTATGATTCAATTCATGATTTATGATTCAATTCATGATTCAATTCATGATTCAATACATGATTCATGATTCGATTAATGATTTATGATTCAATTCATGATACAATTCATGATTCATGATTCGATTCATGATTCATGATTCAATTCCTGATTCATGATTCATGATTCAATTCATGATTCATGATTCAATTCATGATTCATGATTCATGAATCGATTCATGATTCATGATTCAATTCATGATTCATGATTCAATTCATGATTCATGATTCAATTCATGATTAATGATTCATGATTCAATTCATGATTCATGATTCAATTCATGATTCATGATTCAATTCATGATTAATGATTCATGATTCAATTCATGATTCATGATTCAATTCATGATTCGATTCCTGATTAAAATCTTGATTCATGATTTAATTAATGATTCATGATTCATGATTCAATTCATGATTCATGATTCATGATTCAATTCATGATTCAATTCATGCTTCATGATTCAATTCATGATTCATGATTCAATTCATGATTCATGATTCATGATTAATGATTCATGATTCATGATTAATGATTCAATTCATGATTCATGATTCAATTCATGATTCAATTCATGATTCATGATTCAATTCATGATTCATGATTCAATTCATGATTAATGATTCGATTCATGATTCATGATTCATGATTCATGATTCATGATTCAATTCATGATTAATGATTCGATTTATGATTTATGATTCATGATTTAATTGATGATTTATGATTCATGATTCAATTGATGATTCATGATTTATGATTCAATTCATGATTCAATTCATGATTCATGATTCAATTTATGATTCATGATTCTTGATTCAATTCTTGATTCATGATTCATGATTCATGATTCAATTCATGATTCATAATTCATGATTCATGATTCAATTTATGATTCATGATTCTTGATTTAATTCATGATTCATGATTCATGATTCATGATTCAATTCGTGATTCATAATTCATGATTCATGATTCATGAATCAATTCATGATTCATGATTTATGATTGAATTCATGATTCAATTTATGATTCATGATTCATGATTCATGATTCAATTAATGATTCATGATTCAATTCATGATTCATGATTCAAATCATGATTCATGATTCATGATTCAATTCATGATTCATGATTCATGATTCAATTCATGATTAATGATTCATGATTCAATTCATGATTCAATTCATGATTAATGATTCATGATTCAATTCATGATTCATGATTCAATTCATGATTAATGATTCAATTCATGATTCATGATTCATGATTCAATTCATGTTTCATGATTCATGATTCGATTCATGATTCGATTTATGATTTATGATTCATGATTTAATTCATGATTTATGATTCATGATTCAATTGATGATTCATGATTCATGATTCAATTGATGATTCAATTGACGATTCATGATTAATGATTCAATTTATGATTCATGATTCATGATTCAATTCATGATTCATAATTCATGATTTATGATTCAATTCATTATTCATGATTCATTTCATGATTCATGATTCATGAATTATGATTCGATTCATGATTCAATTCATTAATTATGATTCATGATTCATGATTCAATTCATGATTCATGATTCATGATTCAATTAATGATTCATGATTCAATTCATGATTCATGATTCAATTCATGATTCGATTCCTGATTAAAATCTTGATTCATGATTTAATTCATGATTCATGATTCATGATTCAATTCATGATTCATGATTCATGATTCATGATTCATGATTCAAATCATGATTCATGATTCATGATTCAATTCATGATTCAATTCATGATTTATGATTCAATTCATGATTCAATACATGATTCATGATTCGATTAATGATTTATGATTCAATTCATGATACAATTCATGATTCATGATTCGATTCATGATTCATGATTCAATTCCTGATTCATGATTCATGATTCAATTCATGATTCATGATTCAATTCATGATTCATGATTCAATTCATGATTCATGATTCAATTCATGATTCATGATTCATGATTCAATTCATGATTCATGATTCAATTCATGATTCATGATTCAATTCATGATTCATGATTCAATTCATGATTCATGATTCAATTCATGATTCATGATTCATGATTCAATTCATGATTCATGATTCAATTCATGATTCATGATTCAATTCATGATTAATGATTCATGATTCAATTCATGATTCAATTCATGATTCATGATTCATGATTCATGATTCAATTCATGATTAATGATTCGATTCATGATTCATGATTCATGATTCATGATTCATGATTCGATTCATGATTCATGATTCATGATTCGATTCATGATTCATGATTTGATTTATGATTTATGATTCATGATTTAATTGATGATTTATGATTCATGATTCAATTGATGATTCATGATTTATGATTCAATTCATGATTCAATTTATGATTCATGATTCTTGATTCAATTCATGATTCATGATTTAATTTATGATTTATGATTCATGATTCAATTGATGATTCATGATTTATGATTTTATTCATGATTCAATTCATGATTCATGATTCAATTTATGATTCATGATTCTTGATTCAATTCATGATTCATGATTCATGATTCAATTCATGATTCATAATTCATGATTCATGATTCATGATTCAATTTATGATTCATGATTCTTGATTCAATTCATGATTCATGATTCATGATTCAATTCATGATTCATAATTCATGATTTATGATTCATGAATCAATTCATGATTCATGATTTATGATTGAATTCATGATTCAATTTATGATTCATGATTCATGATTCATGATTCAATTCATGATTCATGATTCAATTCATGATTCATGATTCAAATCATGATTCATGATTCATGATTCAATTCATGATTCAATTCATGATTTAATTCATGATTCATGATTCAATTCATGATTCATGATTCATGATCCAATTCATGATTAATGATTCATGATTCAATTCATGATTCAATTCATGATTCATGATTCATGATTCATGATTCATGATTCAATTCATGATTCATGATTCAATTCATGATTAATGATTCGATTCATGATTCATGATTCATTTCATGATTCATGATTCAATTCATGATTCATGATTCGATTCATGATTCATGATTCAATTTATGATTTATGATTCATGGTTTAATTCATGATTTATGATTCATGATTCAATTGATGATTCATGTATCATGATTCAATTCATGATTATATTCATGATTCATGATTCATGATTCAATTTATGATTCATGATTCATGATTCAATTCATGATTCATAAATCATGATTCATGATTCAATTCATGATTCATAATTCATGATTCATGATTCAATTCATGATTCAATTCATGATTCATGATTTATGATTGAATTCATGATTCATGATTCATGATTCAATTAATGATTTATGATTCAATTCATGATTCATGATTCAATTCATGATTCAATTCATGATTTAATTCATGATTCATGATTCAATGCATGATTCATTTTATGATTCATGATTCAATTCATGATTCATGATTCATAATTCATGATTTAATTCATGATTCATGATTTGATTCATGATTCATTTCATGATTCATGATTCATGATTTGATGCATGATTCATGATTCATGATTCATGATTCAATTCATGATTCATGATTCATGATTCAATTTATAATTCGTGATTCATGATTCATGATTCAATTAATGATTCAATTCATGATTCATAATTCATGATTCATGATTCAATTCATGATTCATAATTCATGATTTATGATTCAATTCATGATTCATGATTCATTTCATGATTCATGATGCATGATTCATGATTCGATTCATGATTCATGATTCATGATTCATGATTCATGATTCTATTCATGATTCATGATTCAATTGATGATTCATGATTTATAATTCAATTCATGAATCAATTCATGATTCATGATTTAATTCATGATTCATGATTCATGATTCAATTCATGATTCATGATTCATGATTCAATTCATGATTTAATTTATGATTTATGATTCATGATTCAATTCATGATTCATGATTCATGATTCAATTCATGATTCATGATTCATGATTCAATTCATGATTCATGATTCGATTATTGATTTATGATTCAATTCATGATTCAATTCATGATTCATGATTCGATTCATGATTCATGATTCATGATTCAATTCATGATTCATGTTTCATGATTCAATTCATGATTCAAGATTCATGATTCAATTTATGATTCGTGATTCATGATTCAATTCATGATTCATAATTAATGATTCATGATTCAATTCATGATTCATGATTCAATTCATGATTCATGATTCATGATTCGATTCATGATTCATGATTCAATTCATGGTTCATGATTCATGATTGAAATCATGATTCAATTCATGATTCATGATTCAATTCATGATTCATGATTCAATTCATGATTCATGATTCAATTCATGATTCATAATTCATGATTCAATTCATGATTCATGATTCAATTCATGATTCATGATTCATGATTCAATTCATGATTAATGATTGCGATTCATGAATCATGATTCATGATTCATGATTCAATTCATGATTCATGATTCATGATTGAATTCATGATTCATGATTCATGATTGAATTCATGATTCATGATTCATGATTCAATTCATGATTCATAGTTCATGATTCTTGATTCAATTCATGATTCATGATTCAATTCATGATTCATGATTCAATTCATTATTCGATTCATGATTCAATTCATGATTTGATTCATGATTCATAAATCATGATTCGATTCATGATTCATGATTAAATTCATGATTCATGATTAATGCTTTAATTCATGATTAATGATTCAATTCATGATTCATGATTCATGATTCAATTCATGATTCAATTCATGATTCATGATTCATGATTCAATTCATGATTCAATTCATGATTTATGATTCAATTCATGATTCAATTCATGATTCATGATTCGATTAATGATTTATGATTCAATTCATGATTCAATTCATGATTCATGATTCGATTCATGATTCATGATTAATGATTCAATTCATGATTCATGATTCATGATTCATGATTCAATTCATGATTCATGATTCATGATTCGATTCATGATTCATGATTCAATTCATGATTCATGATTCATGATTCAATTCATGATTCTTGATTCAATTTATGATTCATGATTCAATTCATGATTCATGATTCAATTCATTATTCGATTCATGATTCAATTCATGATTTGATTCATGATTCATAAATCATGATTCGATTCATGATTCATGATTAAATTCATGATTCATGATTAATGCTTTAATTCATGATTAATGATTCAATTCATGATTCATGATTCAATTCATGATTCAATTCATGATTCATGATTCATGATTCAATTCATGATTCAATTCATGATTTATGATTCAATTCATGATTCAATTCATGATTCATGATTCGATTAATGATTTATGATTCAATTCATGATTCAATTCATGATTCATGATTCGATTCATGATTCATGATTAATGATTCAATTCATGATTAATGATTCATGATTCATGATTCAATTCATGATTCATGATTCATGATTCGATTCATGATTCATGATTCAATTCATGATTCATGATTCATGATTCAATTCATGATTCATGATTCAATTCATGATTCATGATTCATGATTCAATTCATGATTCATGATTCATGATTCAATTCATGATTCAATTCATGATTCATGATTCATGATTCATGATTCAATTCATGATTCATGATTCAATTCATGATTCATGATTCGATTCATGATTCATGATTCATAATTCATGATTCATGATTCAATTCATGATTCAATTCATGATTCATGATTTGATTTATGATTTATGAATAATGATTTAATTGATGATTTATGATTCATGATTCTATTGATGATTCATGATTTATGATTCAATTCATGATTCAATTCATGATTCATGATTCAATTTATGATTCATGATTCATGATTCAATTCATGATTCATGATTCATGATTCAATTCATGATTCATAATTCATGATTCATGATTCATGATTCATGATTTATGATTGAATTCATGATTCATGATTCATGATTCATGATTCAATTAATGATTCATGATTCAATTCATGATTCATGATTCAAATCATGATTCATGATTCAATTCATGATTCAATTCATGATTTAATTCATGATTCATGATTCAATTCATGATTCATGATTTGATTAATGATTTATGATTCAATTCATGATTAAATAGATGATTCATGATTCGATTCATGATTCAATTCATGATTCATGATTCATAATTCATGATTTAATTCATGATTCATGATTCGATTCATGATTCATTTTATGATTCATTATTCATGATTCATGATTCGATTCATGATTCATGATTCATGATTTAATTCATGATTCATGATTCATGATTCAATTTATGATTCGTAATTCATGATTCATGATTCATTTCATGATTTAATTCATGATTCATAATTAATGATTCATGATTCAATTCATGATTCATAATTCATGATTTATGGTTTAATTCATGATTCATGATTCATTTCATGATTCATGATTCATGATTCATGATTCATAATTCATGATTCAATTGATGATTCATGATTCATGATTCAATTCATGATTTAATTTATGATTCATGATTCAAGATTCAATTCATGATTTAATTTATGATTCATGATTCATGATTCAATTCATGATTCATGATTCATGATTTGATTCATGATTCATGATTCATGATTCATGATTCAATTCATGATTCATGATTCGATTAATGATTTATGATTTAATTCATGATTCAATTCATGATTCATGATTCATGATTCAATTCATGATTCATGATTTATGATTCAATTCATGATTCGATTCATGATTCATTATTCATGATTCATGATTCAATTCATGATTCAATTCATGATTCATGATTCATGATTCAATTCATGATTCAATTCATGATTTATGATTCAATTCATGATTCATGATTCGATTAATGATTTATGATTCAATTCATGATTCAATTCATGATTCATGATTCGATTCATGATTCATGATTAATGATTCAATTCATGATTCATGATTCATGATTCATGATTCAATTCATGATTCATGATTCATGATTCGATTCATGATTCATGATTCAATTCATGATTCATGATTCATGATTTAATTCATGATTCATGATTCAATTCATGATTCATGATTCATGATTCAATTCATGATTCATGATTCATGATTCAATTCATGATTCATGATTCATGATTCAATTCATGATTAATGATTTATGATTCAATTCATGATTCAATTCATGATTCATGATTCATGATTCATGATTCAATTCATGATTCATGATTCAATTCATGATTCATGATTCAATCCATGATTCATGATTCGATTCATGATTCATGATTCATAATTCATGATTCATGATTCAATTCATGATTCAATTCATGATTCATGATTTGATTTATGATTTATGAATTATGATTTAATTGATGATTTATGATTCATGATTCTATTGATGATTCATGATTTATGATTCAATTCATGATTCAATTCATGATTCATGATTCAATTTATGATTCATGATTCATGATTCAATTCATGATTCATGATTCATGATTCAATTCATGATTCATAATTCATGATTCATGATTCATGATTTATGATTGAATTCATGATTCATGATTCATGATTCATGATTCAATTAATGATTCATGATTCAATTCATGATTCATGATTCAAATCATGATTCATGATTCATGATTCAATTCATGATTCAATTCATGATTTAATTCATGATTCATGATTCAATTCATGATTCATGATTTGATTAATGATTTATGATTCAATTCATGATTAAATAGATGATTCATGATTCGATTCATGATTCATGATTCAATTCATGATTCATGATTCATAATTCATGATTTAATTCATGATTCATGATTCGATTCATGATTCATTTTATGATTCATTATTCATGATTCATGATTCGATTCATGATTCATGATTCATGATTTAATTCATGATTCATGATTCATGATTCAATTTATGATTCGTGATTCATGATTCATGATTCATTAAATGATTTAATTTATGATTCATGATTCATGATTCAATTCATGATTCATGATTCATGATTTGATTCATGATTCATGATTCATGATTCATGATTCAATTCATGATTCATGATTCGATTAATGATTTATGATTTAATTCATGATTCAATTCATGATTCATGATTCATGATTCAATTCATGATTCATGATTTATGATTCAATTCATGATTCGATTCATGATTCATTATTCATGATTCATGATTCAATTCATGATTCATGATTCGATTAATGATTTATGATTCAATTCATGATTCAATTCATGATTCATGATTCAATTCATGATTCAATTCATGATCCATTATTCATGATTCATGATTCAATTCATGATTCAATTCATGATTCATGATTCATGATTCAATTCATGATTCAATTCATGATTTATGATTCAATTCATGATTCAATTCATGATTCATGATTCGATTAATGATTTATGATTCAATTCATGATTCATGATTCGATTCATGATTCATGATTAATGATTCAATTCATGATTCATGATTCATGATTCATGATTCAATTCATGATTCATGATTCATGATTCGATTCATGATTCATGATTCAATTCATGATTCATGATTCATGATTCAATTCATGATTCATGATTCAATTCATGATTCATGATTCATGATTCAATTCATGATTCATGATTCATGATTCAATTCATGATTCATGATTCATGATTCAATTCATGATTCATGATTCATGATTCAATTCATGATTAATGATTTATGATTCAATTCATGATTCAATTCATGATTCATGATTCATGATTCATGATTCAATTCATGATTCATGATTCAATTCATGATTCATGATTCAATTCATGATTCATGATTCGATTCATGATTCATGATTCATAATTCATGATTCATGATTCAATTCATGATTCAATTCATGATTCATGATTTGATTTATGATTTATGAATTATGATTTAATTGATGATTTATGATTCATGATTCTATTGATGATTCATGATTTATGATTCAATTCATGATTCAATTCATGATTCATGATTCAATTTATGATTCATGATTCATGATTCAATTCATGATTCATGATTCAATTCATGATTCATAATTCATGATTCATGATTCATGATTCATGATTTATGATTGAATTCATGATTCATGATTCAATAATGATTCATGATTCAATTCATGATTCATGATTCAAATCATGATTCATGATTCATGATTCAATTCATGATTCATGATTTGATTAATGATTTATGATTCAATTCATGATTAAATAGATGATTCATGATTCGATTCATGATTCATGATTCAATTCATGATTCATGATTCATAATTCATGATTTAATTCATGATTCATGATTCGATTCATGATTCATTTTATGATTCATTATTCATGATTCATGATTCGATTCATGATTCATGATTCATGATTTAATTCATGATTCATGATTCATGATTCAATTTATGATTCGTGATTCATGATTCATGATTCATTTCATGATTTAATTCATGATTCATAATTAATGATTCATGATTCAATTCATGATTCATAATTCATGATTTATGGTTTAATTCATGATTCATGATTCATTTCATGATTCATGATTCATGATTCATGATTCATAATTCATGATTCAATTGATGATTCATGATTTATGATTCAATTCATGATTCATGATTTAATTCATGATTCATGATTCATGATACAATTCATGATTCATGATTCATGATTCAATTCATGATTTAATTTATGATTCATGATTCAAGATTCAAATCATGATTTAATTTATGATTCATGATTCATGATTAAATTCATGATTCATGATTCATGATTTGATTCATGATTCATGATTCATGATTCATGATTCAATTCATGATTCATGATTCGATTAATGATTTATGATTTAATTCATGATTCAATTCATGATTCATGATTCAATTCATGATTCATGATTTATGATTCAATTCATGATTCGATTCATGATTCATTATTCATGATTCATGATTCAATTCATGATTCATGATTCGATTAATGATTTATGATTCAATTCATGATTCAATTCATGATTCATGATTCAATTCATGATTCAATTCATGATTCATGATTCGATTAATGATTTATGATTCAATTCATGATTCAATTCATGATTCATGATTCAATTCATGATTCATGATTCATGATTCAATTCATGATTTATGATTCATGATTCAATTCATGATTCATGATTCATGATTCAATTTATGATTCATAATTCATGATTCATAATTCAATTCATGATTCATGATTCGAATTATGATTCATGATTCAATTCATGATTCATGATTCATGATTCATGATTCAATTCATGATTCATGATTCGATTCATGATTCATGATTCATGATTCAATTCATGATTCATGATTAAATTCATGATTCATGATTCAATTCATGATTCATGATTCAATTCATGATTCATGATTCATGATTCAATTCATGATTCATGATCCAATTCATGATTAATGATTCATGATTCAATTCATGATTCAATTCATGATTCATGATTCATGATTCATGATTCAATTCATGATTCATGATTCAATTCATGATTAATGATTCGATTCATGATTCATGATTCATGATTCAATTCATGATTCATGATTCAATTCATGATTCATGATTCAATTCATGATTAATGATTCGATTCATATTTCATGATTCATGATTCAATTCATGATTCATGATTCATGATTCAATTCATGATTCATGATTCATGATTCGATTCATGATTCATGATTCGATTTATGATTTATGATTCATGATTTAATTCATGATTTATGATTCATGATTCAATTGATGATTCATGTATCATGATTCAATTCATGATTATATTCATGATTCATGATTCATGATTCAATTTATGATTCATGATTCAATTCATGATTCATGATTCATGATTCATGATTCAATTCATGATTCATGATTTATGATTGAATTCATGATTCAATTCATGATTCATGATTCATGATTCAATTAATGATTCATGATTCAATTCATGATTCATGATTCAATTCATGATTCATGATTCATGATTCAATTCATGATTCATGATTCATGATTCAAATCATGATTCATGATTCAATTCATGATTCAATTCATGATTTAATTCATGATTCAATTCATGATTCAATTTATGAGTCATGATTTGATTAATGATATATGATTCAATTCATGATTAAATACATGATTCATGATTCAATTCATGATTCATGATTCAATTCATGATTCATGATTCATAATTCATGATTTAATTCATGATTCATGATTTGATTCATGATTCATTTCATGATTCATGATTCATGATTCGATTCATGATTCGTGATTCATGATTCATGATTCAATTCATGATTCAATTCATGATTTATGATTTGATTCATGATTCAATTCATGATTCATGATTCATGATTCAATTTATGATTCGTGATTCATGATTCATGATTCAATTCATGATTTATGATTCAATTCATGATTTATGATTCATGATTCATTTCATGATTCATGATTCATGATTCATGATTCTATTCATGATTCATGATTCAATTGATGATTCATGATTTATGATTCAATTCATGATTCAATTCATGATTCATGATTCATGATTCAATTCATGATTCATGATTCATGATTCATGATTCAATTCATGATTCATGATTCGATTAATGATTTATGATTCAATTCATGATTCAATTCATGATTCATGATTCATGATTCATGATTCATGATTCAATTCATGATTCATGATTTATGATTCAATTCATGATTCGATTCATGATTCATTATTCATGATTCATGATTCAATTCATGATTCATGTTTCGATTAATGATTTATGATTAAATTCATGATTCAATTCATGATTCATGATTCGAATTATGATTCATGATTCATGATTCAATTCATGATTCATGTTTCATGATTTAATTCATGATTCAAGATTCATGATTCATGATTCATGATTTATGATTCATGATTCAATTCATGATTCATGATTCATGATTCAATTTATGATTCATAATTCATGATTCATGATTCAATTCATGATTCATGATTCGATTCATGATTCATGATTCATGATTCAATTCATGATTCATGATTCATGATTCATGATTCAATTCATGATTCATGATTCATGATTCGATTCATGATTCATGATTCATGATTCATGATTCAATTCATGATTCATGATTCATGATTCGATTCATGATTCATGATTCATGATTCATGATTCAATTCATGATTCATGATTAAATTCATGATTCATGATGCATGATTCAATTCATGATTCATGATTCATGATTCAATTCATGATTCAGGATTCATGATTCAATTCATGATTCATGATTCATGATCCAATTCATGATTAATGATTCATGATTCAATTCATGATTCAATTCATGATTCATGATTCATGATTCATTATTCATGATTCAATTCATGATTCATGATTCAATTCATGATTAATGATTCGATTCATGATTCATGATTCATGATTCAATTCATGATTCATGATTCATGATTCATGATTCAATTCATGATTCATGATTCATGATTCGATTCATGATTCATGATTCGATTTATGATTTATGATTCATGATTTAATTCATGATTTATGATTCATGATGCAATTGATGATTCATGTATCATGATTCAGTTCATGATTATATTCATGATTCATGATTCATGATTCAATTTATGATTCATGATTCATGATTCAATTCATGATTCATGATTCATGATTCAATTCATGATTCATGATTTATGATTGAATTCATGATTTAATTCATGATTCATGATTCATGATTCATGATTCAATTCATGATTCATGATTCGATTAATGATTTATGATTCAATTCATAATTCAATTCATGATTCATGATTCATGATTCATG
Organism: Mixophyes fleayi; assembly: GCF_038048845.1. NCBI lineage: Eukaryota > Metazoa > Chordata > Amphibia > Anura > Limnodynastidae > Mixophyes > Mixophyes fleayi. The sequence goes on along the minus strand of NW_027447610.1, from coordinate 2,143 downwards.
ATTCATGATTCAATTCATGATTCATGATTTATGATTCAATTCATGATTCGATTCATGATTTATGATTCATGATTCATGATTCAATTCATGATTCGATTAATGATTTATGATTCAATTCATGATTCAATTCATGATTCATGATTCGATTCATGATTCAATTCATGATTCATGTTTCATGATTCAATTCATGATTCAAGATTCATGATTCATGATTTATGATTCATGATTCATGATTCATGATTCAATTTATGATTCATAATTCATGATTCATGATTCAATTCATGATTCATGATTCGATTCATGATTCATGATTCATGATTCAATTCATGATTCATGATTCATGATTCAATTCATGATTCATGATTCATGATTCAATTCATGATTCATGATTCATGATTCAATTCATGATTCATGATTCATGATTCAATTCATGATTCATGATTCATGATTCAATTCATGATTCATGATTCATGATTCAATTCATGATTCATGATTCAATTCATGATTCATGATTCATGATTCAATTCATGATTCATGATTCATGATTCAATTCATGATTCATGATTCATGATTCAATTCATGATTCATGATTCATGATTCAATTCATGATTCATGATTCATGATTCAATTCATGATTCATGATTCAATTCATGATTCATGATTCATGATTCAATTCATGATTCATGATTCATGATCCAATTCATGATTAATGATTCAATTCATGATTCAATTCATGATTCATGATTCATGATTCATGATTCATGATTCAATTCATGATTCATGATTCAATTCATGATTAATGATTCGATTCATGATTCATGATTCATGATTCAATTCATGATTCATGATTCAATTCATGATTCATGATTCATGATTCATGATTCAATTCATGATTCATGATTCATGATTCGATTCATGATTCATGATTTGATTTATGATTTATGATTCATGATTTAATTCATGATTTATGATTCATGATTCAATTGATGATTCATGTATCATGATTCAATTCATGATTATATTCATGATTCATGATTCAATTTATGATTCATGATTCATGATTCAATTCATGATTCATGATTCATGATTCATGGTTCAATTCATGATTCATGATTTATGATTGAATTCATGATTGAATTCATGATTCATGATTCATGATTCAATTAATGATTCATGATTCAATTCATGATTCATGATTCAATTCATGATTCATGATTCAATTCATGATTCATGATTCATGATTCAATTCATGATTCATGATTCATGATTTAAATCATGATTCATGATTCAATTCATGATTCAATTCATGATTTAATTCATGATTCATGATTCAATTCATGATTCAATTTATAAGTCATGATTCGATTAATGATATATGATTCAATTCATGATTAAATACATGATTCATGATTCAATTCATGATTCATGATTCAATTCATGATTCATGATTCATAATTCATGATTTAATTCATGATTTATGATTTTATTCATGATTCATTTCATGATTCATGATTCATGATTCGATTCATGATTCATGATTCATGATTCAATTCATGATTCATGATTCATGATTCAATTTATGATTCGTGATTCATGATTCATGATTCAATTCATGATTCAATTCATGATTCAATTCATGATTCATAATTCATGATTCATGATTCAATTCATGATTCATAATTCATGATTTATGATTCAATTCATGATTCATGATTCATGATTCATTTCATGATTCATGATTCATGATTTATGATTCAATTCATGATTCAATTCATGATTCATGATTCATGATTCAATTCATGATTCATGTTTCATGATTCAATTCATGATTCAAGATTCATGATTCAATTTATGATTCGTGATTCATGATTCAATTCATGATTCATAATTCATGATTCATGATTCAATTCATGATTCATGATTGAATTCATGATTCATGATTCATGATTCGATTCATGATTCATGATTCAATTCATGATTCATGATTCATGATTGAAATTATGATTCAATTCATGATTCATGATTCAATTCATGATTCATGATTCAATTCATGATTCATGATTCAATTCATGATTCATAATTCATGATTCAATTCATGATTCATGATTCAATTCATGATTCATAATTCATGATTCAATTCATA